>NW_027448871.1:300000-440404 GCF_030867145.1 Opisthocomus hoazin
TCAAACTTCAAACGTAGCTTAGGTGGTCTGTGCCGGGCGCCTCCGGCAGCCCTGCTCCGAAAACGCGAACGTCTGCAGATAGCTCGCAGGCAGAAAGAGCTAGCCTGGAAAGCTGTTGCTCCGCCTCATCTGCCCATGGCACTGCTCCCACAGAGGCACAGAGACTGGGGCTGCTTGCTTGTCTTGCCCCCTCAAACTTCAAACGTAGCTTAGGTGGTATGTGCCGGGCGCCTCCGACAGCTCTGCTCCGAAAATGCGAACGTCTCCAGATAGCTCGCAGGCAGAAAGAGCTAGCCTGGAAAGCTGTTGCTCAGCCTCATCTGCCCATGGCACTGCTCGCACAGAGGCACAGAGACTGGGGCTGCTTGCTTGTCTTGTCCCCTCAAACTTCAAACGTAGCTTAGGTGGTCCGTGCCGGGCGCATCCGGCAGCCCTGCTCCGAAAATGTGAACGTCTGCAGATAGCTCGCAGGCAGAAAGAGCTAGCCTGGAAAGCTGTTGCTCAGCCTCATCTGCCCATGGCACTGCTCGCACAGAGGAACAGAGACTGGGGCTGCTTGCTTGTTTTGCCCCCTCAAACTTCAAATGTAGCTTAGGTGGTCCGTGGCGGGCGCCTCCGGCAGCCCTGCTCCGAAAATGCAAACGTCTGCAGATAGCTTGCAGGCAGAAAGAGCTAGCCTGGAAAGCTGTTGCTCAGCCTCATCTGCCCATGGCACTGCTCGCACAGAGGCACAGAGACTGGGGCTGCTTGCTTGTCTTGTCCCCTCAAACTTCAAACGTAGCTTAGGTGGTCCGTGCCAGGCGCATCCGGCAGCCCTGCTCCGAAAATGCAAACGTCTGCAGATAGCTCGCAGGCAGAAAGAGCTAGCCTGGAAAGCTGTTGCTCAGCCTCATCTGCCCATGGCACTGCTCGCACAGAGGCACAGAGACTGGGGCTGCTTGCTTGTCTTGTTCCTTCAAACTTCAAATGTAGCTTAGGTGGTCCGTTCCTCGCGCATCCGGCAGCCCTGCTCCGAAAATGCGAACGTCTGCAGATAGCTCGCAGGCAGAAAGAGCTAGCCTGGAAAGCTGTTGCTCAGCCTCATCTGCCCATGGCACTGCTCGCACAGAGGCACAGAGACTGGGGCTGCTTGCTTGTTTTGTCCCCTCAAACTTCAAACGTAGCTTAGGTTGTTCGTGCCGGGCGCCTCCGGCAGCCCTGCTCCGAAAATGCAAACGTCTGCAGATAGCTCGCAGGCAGAAAGAGCTAGCCTGGAAAGCTGTTGCTCAGCCTCATCTGCCCATGGCACTGCTCGCACAGAGGCACAGAGACTGGGGCTGCTTGCTTGTTTTGTTCCCTCAAACTTCAAACTTATCTTAGGTAGTCCATGCCGTGCGCCTCCGGCAGCCCTGCTCCGAAAATGCAAACGTCTGCAGATAGCTCGCAGGCAGAAAGAGCTAGCCTGGAAAGCTCTTGCTCAGCCTCATCTGCCCATGGCACTGCTCGCACAGAGGCACAGAGACTGGGGCTGCTTGCTTGTTTTGCCCCCTCAAACTTCAAACGTAGCTTAGGTGGTCCGTGCCGGGCGCCTCCGGCAGCCCTGCTCCGAAAATGCAAACGTCTGCAGATAGCTCGCAGGCAGAAAGAGCTAGCCTGGAAAGCTGTTGCTCAGCCTCATCTGCCCATGGCACTGCTCGCACAGAGGCACAGAGACTGGGGCTGCTTGCTTGTTTTGTTCCCTCAAACTTCAAACTTATCTTAGGTAGTCCATGCCGTGCGCCTCCGGCAGCCCTGCTCCGAAAATGCAAACGTCTGCAGATAGCTCGCAGGCAGAAAGAGCTAGCCTGGAAAGCTCTTGCTCAGCCTCATCTGCCCATGGCACTGCTCGCACAGAGGCACAGAGACTGGGGCTGCTTGCTTGTTTTGCCCCCTCAAACTTCAAACGTAGCTTAGGTGGTCCGTGCCGGGCGCCTCCGGCAGCCCTGCTCCGAAAATGCAAACGTCTGCAGATAGCTCGCAGGCAGAAAGAGCTAGCCTGGAAAGCTGTTGCTCAGCCTCATCTGCCCATGGCACTGCTCGCACAGAGGCACAGAGACTGGGGCTGCTTGCTTGTCTTGTCCCCTCAAACTTCAAACGTAGCTTGGTGGTCTGTGCCGGGCGCCTCCGGCAGCCCTGCTCCAAAAATGCAAACGTCTGCAGATAGCTCGCAGGCAGAAAGATCTAGCCTGGAAAGCTGTTGCTCAGCCTCATCTGCCCATGGCACTGCTCGCACAGAGGCACAGAGACTGGGGCTGCTTGCTTGTCTTGTCCCCTCAAACTTCAAACGTAGCTTAGGTGGTCCGTGCCGGGCGCCTCCGGCAGCCCTGCTCCGAAAATACAAACGTCTGCAGATAGCTCGCAGGCAGAAAGAGCTAGCCTGGAAAGCTGTTGCTCAGCCTCATCTGCCCATGGCACTGCTCGCACAGAGGCACAGAGACTGGGGCTGCTTGCTTGTCTTGCCCCCTCAAACTTCAAACGTAGCTTAGGTGGTCCGTGCTGGGCGCCTCCGGCAGCCCTGCTCCGAAAATGCAAACGTCTGCAGATAGCTCGCAGGCAGAAAGAGCTAGCCTGGAAAGCTGTTGCTCAGCCTCATCTGCCCATGGCACTGCTCGCACAGAGGCACAGAGACTGGGGCTGCTTGCTTGTCTTGCCCCCTCAAACTTCAAACGTAGCTTAGGTGGTCCGTGCCGGGCGCATCCGGCAGCCCTGCTCCGAAAATGCGAACGTCTGCAGATAGCTCGCAGGCAGAAAGAGCTAGCCTGGAAAGCTGTTGCTCAGCCTCATCTGCCCATGGCACTGCTCGCAAAGAGGCACAGAGGCTGGAGCTGCTTGCTTTTCTTGTCCCCTCAAACTTCAAACGTAGCTTAGGTCGTCCGTGCCGGGCGCCTCCGGCAGCCCTGCTCCGAAAATGCAAACGTCTGCAGATAGCTCGCAGGCAGAAAGAGCTAGCCTGGAAAGCTGTTGCTCAGCCTCATCTGCCCATGGCACTGCTCGCACAGAGGCACAGAGACTGGGGCTGCTTGCTTGTTTTGTTCCCTCAAACTTCAAACTTATCTTAGGTAGTCCATGCCGTGCGCCTCCGGCAGCCCTGCTCCGAAAATGCAAACGTCTGCAGATAGCTCGCAGGCAGAAAGAGCTAGCCTGGAAAGCTCTTGCTCAGCCTCATCTGCCCATGGCACTGCTCGCACAGAGGCACAGAGACTGGGGCTGCTTGCTTGTTTTGCCCCCTCAAACTTCAAACGTAGCTTAGGTGGTCCGTGCCGGGCGCCTCCGGCAGCCCTGCTCCGAAAATGCAAACGTCTGCAGATAGCTCGCAGGCAGAAAGAGCTAGCCTGGAAAGCTGTTGCTCAGCCTCATCTGCCCATGGCACTGCTCGCACAGAGGCACAGAGACTGGAGCTGCTTGCTTGTCTTGTCCCCTCAAACTTCAAACGTAGCTTAGGTGGTCCGTGCCGGGCACCTCCGGCAGCCCTGCTCCAAAAATTCGAACGTCTGCAGATAGCTCGCAGGCAGAAAGAGCTAGCCTGGAAAGCTGTTGCTCAGCCTCATCTGCCCATGGCACTGCTCCCACAGAGGCACAGAGACTGGGGCTGCTTGCTTGTCTTGTCCCCTCAAACTTCAAACGTAGCTTAGGTGGTCCGTGCCGGGCGCCTCCAGCAGCCCTGCTCCGAAAATGCGAACGTCTGCAGATAGCTCGCAGGCAGAAAGAGCTAGCCTGGAAAGCTGTTGCTCAGCCTCATCTGCCCATGGCACTGCTCGCACAGAGGCGCAGAGACTGGGGCTGCTTGCTTGTCTTGTCCCCTCAAACTTCAAACGTAGCTTAGGTGGTCCGTGCTGGGCGCCTCCGGCAGCCCTGCTCCGAAAATGCAAACGTCTGCAGATAGCTCGCAGGCAGAAAGAGCTAGCCTGGAAAGCTGTTGCTCAGCCTCATCTGCCCATGGCACTGCTCGCACAGAGGCACAGAGACTGGGGCTGCTTGCTTGTCTTGCCCCCTCAAACTTCAAACGTAGCTTAGGTGGTCCGTGCCGGGCGCATCCGGCAGCCCTGCTCCGAAAATGCGAACGTCTGCAGATAGCTCGCAGGCAGAAAGAGCTAGCCTGGAAAGCTGTTGCTCAGCCTCATCTGCCCATGGCACTGCTCGCACAGAGGCACAGAGGCTGGAGCTGCTTGCTTTTCTTGTCCCCTCAAACTTCAAACGTAGCTTAGGTCGTCCGTGCCGGGCGCCTCCGGCAGCCCTGCTCCGAAAATGCAAACGTCTGCAGATAGCTCGCAGGCAGAAAGAGCTAGCCTGGAAAGCTGTTGCTCAGCCTCATCTGCCCATGGCACTGCTCGCACAGAGGCACAGAGACTGGGGCTGCTTGCTTGTCTTGTCCCCTCAAACTTCAAACGTATCTTAGGTGGTCCGTGCCGGGCGCCTCCGGCAGCCCTGCTCCGAAAATGCGAACGTCTGCAGATAGCTCGCAGGCAGAAAGAGCTAGCCTGGAAAGCTGTTGCTCAGCCTCATCTGCCCATGGCACTGCTCGCACAGAGGCACAGAGACTGGGGCTGCTTGCTTGTCTTGCCCCCTCAAACTTCAAACGTAGCTTAGGTGGTCCGTGCCGGGCGCCTCCGGCAGCCCTGCTCCGAAAATGCAAACGTCTGCAGATAGCTCGCAGGCAGAAAGAGCTAGCCTGGAAAGCTGTTGCTCAGCCTCATCTGCCCATGGCACTGCTCGCACAGAGGCACAGAGACTGGAGCTGCTTGCTTGTCTTGTCCCCTCAAACTTCAAACGTAGCTTAGGTGGTCCGTGCCGGGCGCCTCCGGCAGCCCTGCTCCAAAAATTCGAACGTCTGCAGATAGCTCGCAGGCAGAAAGAGCTAGCCTGGAAAGCTGTTGCTCAGCCTCATCTGCCCATGGCACTGCTCGCACAGAGGCACAGAGACTGGGGCTGCTTGCTTGTCTTGTCCCCTCAAACTTCAAACGTATCTTAGGTGGTCTGTGCCGGGCGCCTCCGGCAGCCCTGCTCCGAAAATGCGAACGTCTGCAGATAGCCTCTAGGCAGAAAGAGCTAGCCTGGAAAGCTGTTGCTCCGCCTCATCTGCCCATGGCACTGCTCGCACAGAGGCACAGAGACTGGGGCTGCTTGCTTGTCTTGTCCCCTCAAACTTCAAACGTAGCTTAGGTGGTCCGTGCCGGGCGCCTCCGGCAGCCCTGCTCCAAAAATGCGAACGTCTGCAGATAGCTCGCAGGCAGAAAGAGCTAGCCTGGAAAGCTGTTGCTCCGCCTCATCTGCCCATGGCACTGCTCGCACAGAGGCACAGAGACTGGGGCTGCTTCCTTGTTTTGCCCCCTCAAACTTCAAACATAGCTTAGGTGGTCCGTGCCAGACGCCTCCGGCAGCCCTGCTCCGAAAATGCGAACGTCTGCAGATAGCTGGCAGGCAGAAAGAGCTAGCCTGGAAAGCTGTTGCTCAGCCTCATCTGCCCATGGCACTGCTCGCACAGAGGCACAGAGACTGGGGCTGCTTGCTTGTCTTGTCCCCTCAAACTTCAAACGTAGCTTAGGTGGTCCGTGCCGGGCGCCTCCGGCAGCCCTGCTCCGAAAATACAAACGTCTGCAGATAGCTCGCAGGCAGAAAGAGCTAGCCTGGAAAGCTGTTGCTCAGCCTCATCTGCCCATGGCACTGCTCGCACAGAGGCACAGAGACTGGGGCTGCTTGCTTGTCTTGCCCCCTCAAACTTCAAACGTAGCTTAGGTGGTCCGTGCCGGGCGCCTCCGGCAGCCCTGCTCCGAAAATGCGAACGTCTGCAGATAGCTGGCAGGCAGAAAGAGCTAGCCTGGAAAGCTGTTGCTCAGCCTCATCTGCCCATGGCACTGCTCGCACAGAGGCACAGAGACTGGGGCTGCTTGCTTGTCTTGTCCCCTCAAACTTCAAACGTAGCTTAGGTGGTCCGTGCCGGGCGCCTCCGGCAGCCCTGCTCCGAAAATACAAACGTCTGCAGATAGCTCGCAGGCAGAAAGAGCTAGCCTGGAAAGCTGTTGCTCAGCCTCATCTGCCCATGGCACTGCTCGCACAGAGGCACAGAGACTGGGGCTGCTTGCTTGTCTTGCCCCCTCAAACTTCAAACGTAGCTTAGGTGGTCCGTGCCGGGCGCCTCCGGCAGCCCTGCTCCGAAAATGCAAACGTCTGCAGATAGCTGGCAGGCAGAAAGAGCTAGCCTGGAAAGCTGTTGCTCAGCCTCATCTGCCCATGGCACTGCTCGCACAGAGGCACAGAGACTGGGGCTGCTTGCTTGTCTTGCCCCCTCAAACTTCAAACGTAGCTTAGGTGGTCCGTGCCGGGCGCATCCGGCAGCCCTGCTCCGAAAATGCGAACGTCTGCAGATAGCTCGCAGGCAGAAAGAGCTAGCCTGGAAAGCTGTTGCTCAGCCTCATCTGCCCATGGCACTGCTCGCAAAGAGGCACAGAGGCTGGAGCTGCTTGCTTTTCTTGTCCCCTCAAACTTCAAACGTAGCTTAGGTGGTCCGTGCTGGGCGCCTCCGGCAGCCCTGCTCCAAAAATTCGAACGTCTGCAGATAGCTCGCAGGCAGAAAGAGCTAGCCTGGAAAGCTGTTGCTCAGCCTCATCTGCCCATGGCACTGCTCGCACAGAGGCACAGAGACTGGGGCTGCTTGCTTGTCTTGTCCCCTCAAACTTCAAACGTATCTTAGGTGGTCCGTGCCGGGCGCCTCCGGCAGCCCTGCTCCGAAAATGCAAACGTCTGCAGATAGCTCGCAGGCAGAAAGAGCTAGCCTGGAAAGCTGTTGCTCAGCCTCATCTGCCCATGGCACTGCTCGCACAGAGGCACAGAGACTGGGGCTGCTTGCTTGTCTTGTCCCCTCAAACTTCAAACGTAGCTTAGGTGGTCCGTGCCGGGCGCCTCCGGCAGCCCTGCTCCGAAAATGCGAACGTCTGCAGATAGCTCGCAGGCAGAAAGAGCTAGGCTGGAAAGCTGTTGCTCAGCCTCATCTGCCCATGGCACTGCTCGCACAGAGGCACAGAGACTGGGGCTGCTTGCTTGTCTTGTCCCCTCAAACTTCAAACGTAGCTTAGGTGGTCCGTGCCGGGCGCCTCCGGCAGCCCTGCTCCGAAAATACAAACGTCTGCAGATAGCTCGCAGGCAGAAAGAGCTAGCCTGGAAAGCTGTTGCTCAGCCTCATCTGCCCATGGCACTGCTCGCACAGAGGCACAGAGACTGGGGCTGCTTGCTTGTCTTGCCCCCTCAAACTTCAAACGTTGCTTAGGTGGTCCGTGCCGGGTGCCTCCGGCAGCCCTGCTCCGAAAATGCAAACGTCTGCAGATAGATCGCAGCCAGAAAGAGCTAGCCTGGAAAGCTGTTGCTCAGCCTCATCTGCCCATGGCACTGCTCGCACAGAGGCACAGAGACTGGGGCTGCTTGCTTGTCTTGCCCCCTCAAACTTCAAACGTAGCTTAGGTGGTCCGTGCCGGGCGCCTCCGGCAGCCCTGCTCCGAAAATGCAAACGTCTGCAGATAGCTCGCAGGCAGAAAGAGCTAGCCTGGAAAGCTGTTGCTCAGCCTCATCTGCCCATGGCACTGCTCGCACAGAGGCACAGAGACTGGGGCTGCTTGCTTGTCTTGCCCCCTCAAACTTCAAACGTAGCTTAGGTGGTCCGTGCCGGGCGCATCCGGCAGCCCTGCTCCGAAAATGCGAACGTCTGCAGATAGCTCGCAGGCAGAAAGAGCTAGCCTGGAAAGCTGTTGCTCAGCCTCATCTGCCCATGGCACTGCTCGCAAAGAGGCACAGAGGCTGGAGCTGCTTGCTTTTCTTGTCCCCTCAAACTTCAAACGTAGCTTAGGTGGTCCGTGCCGGGCGCCTCCGGCAGCCCTGCTCCAAAAATTCGAACGTCTGCAGATAGCTCGCAGGCAGAAAGAGCTAGCCTGGAAAGCTGTTGCTCAGCCTCATCTGCCCATGGCACTGCTCGCACAGAGGCACAGAGACTGGGGCTGCTTGCTTGTCTTGTCCCCTCAAACTTCAAACGTATCTTAGGTGGTCCGTGCCGGGCGCCTCCGGCAGCCCTGCTCCGAAAATGCAAACGTCTGCAGATAGCTCGCAGGCAGAAAGAGCTAGCCTGGAAAGCTGTTGCTCAGCCTCATCTGCCCATGGCACTGCTCGCACAGAGGCACAGAGACTGGGGCTGCTTGCTTGTCTTGTCCCCTCAAACTTCAAACGTAGCTTAGGTGGTCCGTGCCGGGCGCCTCCGGCAGCCCTGCTCCGAAAATGCAAACGTCTGCAGATAGCTCGCAGGCAGAAAGAGCTAGCCTGGAAAGCTGTTGCTCAGCCTCATCTGCCCATGGCACTGCTCGCACAGAGGCACAGAGACTGGGGCTGCTTGCTTGTCTTGTCCCCTCAAACTTCAAACGTAGCTTAGGTGGTCCGTGCCGGGCGCCTCCGGCAGCCCTGCTCCGAAAATGCAAACGTCTGCAGATAGCTCGCAGGCAGAAAGAGCTAGCCTGGAAAGCTGTTGCTCAGCCTCATCTGCCCATGGCACTGCTCGCACAGAGGCACAGAGACTGGGGCTGCTTGCTTGTCTTGTCCCCTCAAACTTCAAAGGTAGCTTAGGTGGTCTGTGCCGGGCGCCTCCGGCAGCCCTGCTCCAAAAATGCGAACGTCTGCAGATAGCTCGCAGGCAGAAAGAGCTAGCCTGGAAAGCTGTTGCTCCGCCTCATCTGCCCATGGCACTGCTCGCACAGAGGCACAGAGACTGGGGCTGCTTGCTTGTCTTGTCCCCTCAAACTTCAAACGTAGCTTAGGTGGTCTGTGCCGGGCGCCTCCGACAACCCTGCTCCAAAAATGCGAACGTCTGCAGATAGCTCGCAGGCAGAAAGAGCTAGCCTGGAAAGCTGTTGCTCAGCCTCATCTGCCCATGGCACTGCTCGCACAGAGGCACAGAGACTGGGGCTGCTTGCTTGTCTTGTCCCCTCAAACTCCAAACGTAGCTTAGGTGGTCCGTGCCGGGCGCCTCCGGCAGCCCTGCTCCGAAAATGCAAACGTCTGCAGATAGCTCGCAGGCAGAAAGAGCTAGCCTGGAAAGCTGTTGCTCAGCCTCATCTGCCCATGGCACTGCTCGCACAGAGGCACACAGACTGGGGCTGATGGCTTGTCTTGTCCCCTCAAACTTCAAATGTAGCTTAGGTGGTCCGTGCCGGGCGCCTCCGGCAGCCCTGCTCCGAAAATGCAAACGTCTGCAGATAGCTCGCAGGCAGAAAGAGCTAGCCTGGAAAGCTGTTGCTCAGCCTCATCTGCCCATGGCACTGCTCGCACAGAGGCACAGAGACTGGGGCTGCTTGCTTGTCTTGTCCCCTCAACCTTCAAACGTAGCTTAGGTGGTCCGTGCCGGGCGCCTCCGGCAGCCCTGCTCCTAAAATGCAAACGTCTGCAGATAGCTCGCAGGCAGAAAGAGCTAGCCTGGAAAGCTGTTGCTCAGCCTCATCTGCCCATGGCACTGCTCGCACAGAGGCACAGAGACTGGGGCTGCTTGCTTGTCTTGTCCCCTCAAACTTCAAACGTAGCTTAGGTGGTCTGTGCCGGGCGCCTCCGGCAGCCCTGCTCCGAAAACGCGAACGTCTGCAGATAGCTCGCAGGCAGAAAGAGCTAGCCTGGAAAGCTGTTGCTCCGCCTCATCTGCCCATGGCACTGCTCCCACAGAGGCACAGAGACTGGGGCTGCTTGCTTGTCTTGTCCCCTCAAACTTCAAACGTAGCTTAGGTGGTATGTGCCGGGCGCCTCCGACAGCTCTGCTCCGAAAATGCGAACGTCTCCAGATAGCTCGCAGGCAGAAAGAGCTAGCCTGGAAAGCTGTTGCTCAGCCTCATCTGCCCATGGCACTGCTCGCACAGAGGCACAGAGACTGGGGCTGCTTGCTTGTCTTGTCCCCTCAAACTTCAAACGTAGCTTAGGTGGTCCGTGCCGGGCGCATCCGGCAGCCCTGCTCCGAAAATGTGAACGTCTGCAGATAGCTCGCAGGCAGAAAGAGCTAGCCTGGAAAGCTGTTGCTCAGCCTCATCTGCCCATGGCACTGCTCGCACAGAGGCACAGAGACTGGGGCTGCTTGCTTGTTTTGCCCCCTCAAACTTCAAATGTAGCTTAGGTGGTCCGTGCCGGGCGCCTCCGGCAGCCCTGCTCCGAAAATGCAAACGTCTGCAGATAGCTTGCAGGCAGAAAGAGCTAGCCTGGAAAGCTGTTGCTCAGCCTCATCTGCCCATGGCACTGCTCGCACAGAGGCACAGAGACTGGGGCTGCTTGCTTGTCTTGCCCCCTCAAACTTCAAACGTAGCTTAGGTGGTCCGTGCCAGGCGCATCCGGCAGCCCTGCTCCGAAAATGCAAACGTCTGCAGATAGCTCGCAGGCAGAAAGAGCTAGCCTGGAAAGCTGTTGCTCAGCCTCATCTGCCCATGGCACTGCTCGCACAGAGGCACAGAGACTGGGGCTGCTTGCTTGTCTTGTCCCCTCAAACTCCAAACGTAGCTTAGGTGGTCCGTGCCGGGCGCCTCCGGCAGCCCTGCTCCGAAAATGCAAACGTCTGCAGATAGCTCGCAGGCAGAAAGAGCTAGCCTGGAAAGCTGTTGCTCAGCCTCATCTGCCCATGGCACTGCTCGCACAGAGGCACAGAGACTGGGGCTGCTTGCTTGTCTTGTCCCCTCAAACTTCAAATGTAGCTTAGGTGGTCCGTGCCGGGCGCCTCCGGCAGCCCTGCTCCGAAAATGCAAACGTCTGCAGATAGCTCGCAGGCAGAAAGAGCTAGCCTGGAAAGCTGTTGCTCAGCCTCATCTGCCCATGGCACTGCTCGCACAGAGGCACAGAGACTGGGGCTGCTTGCTTGTCTTGTCCCCTCAACCTTCAAACGTAGCTTAGGTGGTCCGTGCCGGGCGCCTCCGGCAGCCCTGCTCCGAAAATGCAAACGTCTGCAGATAGCTCGCAGGCAGAAAGAGCTAGCCTGGAAAGCTGTTGCTCAGCCTCATCTGCCCATGGCACTGCTCGCACAGAGGCACAGAGACTGGGGCTGCTTGCTTGTCTTGTCCCCTCAAACTTCAAACGTAGCTTAGGTGGTCTGTGCCGGGCGCCTCCGGCAGCCCTGCTCCGAAAACGCGAACGTCTGCAGATAGCTCGCAGGCAGAAAGAGCTAGCCTGGAAAGCTGTTGCTCCGCCTCATCTGCCCATGGCACTGCTCCCACAGAGGCACAGAGACTGGGGCTGCTTGCTTGTCTTGTCCCCTCAAACTTCAAACGTAGCTTAGGTGGTATGTGCCGGGCGCCTCCGACAGCTCTGCTCCGAAAATGCGAACGTCTCCAGATAGATCGCAGGCAGAAAGAGCTAGCCTGGAAAGCTGTTGCTCAGCCTCATCTGCCCATGGCACTGCTCGCACAGAGGCACAGAGACTGGGGCTGCTTGCTTGTCTTGTCCCCTCAAACTTCAAACGTAGCTTAGGTGGTCCGTGCCGGGCGCATCCGGCAGCCCTGCTCCGAAAATGTGAACGTCTGCAGATAGCTCGCAGGCAGAAAGAGCTAGCCTGGAAAGCTGTTGCTCAGCCTCATCTGCCCATGGCACTGCTCGCACAGAGGCACAGAGACTGGGGCTGCTTGCTTGTTTTGCCCCCTCAAACTTCAAATGTAGCTTAGGTGGTCCGTGCCGGGCGCCTCCGGCAGCCCTGCTCCGAAAATGCAAACGTCTGCAGATAGCTTGCAGGCAGAAAGAGCTAGCCTGGAAAGCTGTTGCTCAGCCTCATCTGCCCATGGCACTGCTCGCACAGAGGCACAGAGACTGGGGCTGCTTGCTTGTCTTGCCCCCTCAAACTTCAAACGTAGCTTAGGTGGTCCGTGCCAGGCGCATCCGGCAGCCCTGCTCCGAAAATGCAAACGTCTGCAGATAGCTCGCAGGCAGAAAGAGCTAGCCTGGAAAGCTGTTGCTCAGCCTCATCTGCCCATGGCACTGCTCGCACAGAGGCACAGAGACTGGGGCTGCTTGCTTGTCTTGTCCCCTCAAACTTCAAATGTAGCTTAGGTGGTCCGTTCCTGGCGCATCCGGCAGCCCTGCTCCGAAAATGCGAACGTCTGCAGATAGCTCGCAGGCAGAAAGAGCTAGCCTGGAAAGCTGTTGCTCAGCCTCATCTGCCCATGGCACTGCTCGCACAGAGGCACAGAGACTGGGGCTGCTTGCTTGTCTTGTCCCCTCAAACTTCAAACGTAGCTTAGGTTGTTCGTGCCGGGCGCCTCCGGCAGCCCTGCTCCGAAAATACAAACGTCTGCAGATAGCTCGCAGGCAGAAAGAGCTAGCCTGGAAAGCTGTTGCTCAGCCTCATCTGCCCATGGCACTGCTCGCACAGAGGCACAGAGACTGGGGCTTCTTGCTTCTTTTGTTCCCTCAAACTTCAAACGTATCTTAGGTAGTCCGTGCCGTGCGCCTCCGGCAGCCCTGCTCCGAAAATGCAAACGTCTGCAGATAGCTCGCAGGCAGAAAGAGCTAGCCTGGAAAGCTGTTGCTCAGCCTCATCTGCCCATGGCACTGCTCGCACAGAGGCACAGAGACTGGGGCTGCTTGCTTGTCTTGTCCCCTCAAACTTCAAACGTAGCTTAGGTGGTCTGTGCCGGGCGCCTCCGGCAGCCCTGCTCCGAAAATGCAAACGTCTGCAGATAGCTCGCAGGCAGAAAGATCTAGCCTGGAAAGCTGTTGCTCAGCCTCATCTGCCCATGGCACTGCTCGCACAGAGGCACAGAGACTGGGGCTGCTTGCTTGTCTTGTCCCCTCAAACTTCAAACGTAGCTTAGGTGGTCCGTGCCGGGCGCCTCCGGCAGCCCTGCTCCGAAAATGCGAACGTCTGCAGATAGCTCGCAGGCAGAAAGAGCTAGCCTGGAAAGCTGTTGCTCAGCCTCATCTGCCCATGGCACTGCTCGCACAGAGGCACAGAGACTGGGGCTGCTTGCTTGTCTTGTCCCCTCAAACTTCAAACGTAGCTTAGGTGGTCCGTACCGGGCGCCTCCGGCAGCCCTGCTCCGAAAATGCGAACGTCTGCAGATAGCTCGCAGGCAGAAAGAGCTAGCCTGGAAAGCTGTTGCTCAGCCTCATCTGCCCATGGCACTGCTCGCACAGAGGCACAGAGACTGGGGCTGCTTGCTTGTCTTGCCCCCTCAAACTTCAAACGTAGCTTAGGTGGTCCGTGCCGGGCGCCTCCGGCAGCCCTGCTCCGAAAATGCGAACGTCTGCAGATAGCTCGCAGGCAGAAAGAGCTAGCCTGGAAAGCTGTTGCTCAGCCTCATCTGCCCATGGCACTGCTCGCACAGAGGCACAGAGACTGGGGCTGCTTGCTTGTCTTGCCCCCTCAAACTTCAAACGTAGCTTAGGTGGTCCGTGCCGGGCGCCTCCGGCAGCCCTGCTCCGAAAATGCAAACGTCTGCAGATAGCTCGCAGGCAGAAAGAGCTAGCCTGGAAAGCTGTTGCTCAGCCTCATCTGCCCATGGCACTGCTCGCACAGAGGCACAGAGACTGGAGCTGCTTGCTTGTCTTGTCCCCTCAAACTTCAAACGTAGCTTAGGTGGTCCGTGCCGGGCGCCTCCGGCAGCCCTGCTCCAAAAATTCGAACGTCTGCAGATAGCTCGCAGGCAGAAAGAGCTAGCCTGGAAAGCTGTTGCTCAGCCTCATCTGCCCATGGCACTGCTCGCACAGAGGCACAGAGACTGGGGCTGCTTGCTTGTCTTGTCCCCTCAAACTTCAAATGTAGCTTAGGTGGTCTGTGCCGGGCGCCTCCGGCAGCCCTGCTCCGAAAATGCGAACGTCTGCAGATAGCTCGCAGGCAGAAAGAGCTAGCCTGGAAAGCTGTTGCTCAGCCTCATCTGCCCATGGCACTGCTCGCACAGAGGCACAGAGACTGGGGCTGCTTGCTTGTCTTGTCCCCTCAAACTTCAAACGTAGCTTAGGTGGTCCGTGCCGGGCGCCTCCGGCAGCCCTGCTCCAAAAATGCGAACGTCTGCAGATAGCTCGCAGGCAGAAAGAGCTAGCCTGGAAAGCTGTTGCTCCGCCTCATCTGCCCATGGCACTGCTCGCACAGAGGCACAGAGACTGGGGCTGCTTACTTCTTTTGCCCCCTCAAACTTCAAACGTAGCTTAGGTGGTCCGTGCCGGGCGCCTCCGGCAGCCCTGCTCCGAAAATGCAAACGTCTGCAGATAGCTCGCAGGCAGAAAGAGCTAGCCTGGAAAGCTGTTGCTCAGCCTCATCTGCCCATGGCACTGCTCGCACAGAGGCACAGAGACTGGGGCTGCTTGCTTGTCTTGTCCCCTCAAACTTCAAACGTAGCTTAGGTGGTCCGTGCCGGGCGCCTCCGGCAGCCCTGATCCGAAAATGCAAACGTCTGCAGATAGCTCGCAGGCAGAAAGAGCTAGCCTGGAAAGCTGTTGCTCAGCCTCATCTGCCCATGGCACTGCTCGCACAGAGGCACAGAGACTGGGGCTGCTTGCTTGTCTTGTCCCCTCAAACTTCAAAGGTAGCTTAGGTGGTCTGTGCCGGGCGCCTCCGGCAGCCCTGCTCCAAAAATGCGAACGTCTGCAGATAGCTCGCAGGCAGAAAGAGCTAGCCTGGAAAGCTGTTGCTCCGCCTCATCTGCCCATGGCACTGCTCGCACAGAGGCACAGAGACTGGGGCTGCTTGCTTGTCTTGTCCCCTCAAACTTCAAACGTAGCTTAGGTGGTCTGTGCCGGGCGCCTCCGACAACCCTGCTCCAAAAATGCGAACGTCTGCAGATAGCTCGCAGGCAGAAAGAGCTAGCCTGGAAAGCTGTTGCTCAGCCTCATCTGCCCATGGCACTGCTCGCACAGAGGCACAGAGACTGGGGCTGCTTGCTTGTCTTGTCCCCTCAAACTCCAAACGTAGCTTAGGTGGTCCGTGCCGGGCGCCTCCGGCAGCCCTGCTCCGAAAATGCAAACGTCTGCAGATAGCTCGCAGGCAGAAAGAGCTAGCCTGGAAAGCTGTTGCTCAGCCTCATCTGCCCATGGCACTGCTCGCACAGAGGCACACAGACTGGGGCTGATGGCTTGTCTTGTCCCCTCAAACTTCAAATGTAGCTTAGGTGGTCCGTGCCGGGCGCCTCCGGCAGCCCTGCTCCGAAAATGCAAACGTCTGCAGATAGCTCGCAGGCAGAAAGAGCTAGCCTGGAAAGCTGTTGCTCAGCCTCATCTGCCCATGGCACTGCTCGCACAGAGGCACAGAGACTGGGGCTGCTTGCTTGTCTTGTCCCCTCAACCTTCAAACGTAGCTTAGGTGGTCCGTGCCGGGCGCCTCCGGCAGCCCTGCTCCGAAAATGCAAACGTCTGCAGATAGCTCGCAGGCAGAAAGAGCTAGCCTGGAAAGCTGTTGCTCAGCCTCATCTGCCCATGGCACTGCTCGCACAGAGGCACAGAGACTGGGGCTGCTTGCTTGTCTTGTCCCCTCAAACTTCAAACGTAGCTTAGGTGGTCTGTGCCGGGCGCCTCCGGCAGCCCTGCTCCGAAAACGCGAACGTCTGCAGATAGCTCGCAGGCAGAAAGAGCTAGCCTGGAAAGCTGTTGCTCCGCCTCATCTGCCCATGGCACTGCTCCCACAGAGGCACAGAGACTGGGGCTGCTTGCTTGTCTTGTCCCCTCAAACTTCAAACGTAGCTTAGGTGGTATGTGCCGGGCGCCTCCGACAGCTCTGCTCCGAAAATGCGAACGTCTCCAGATAGATCGCAGGCAGAAAGAGCTAGCCTGGAAAGCTGTTGCTCAGCCTCATCTGCCCATGGCACTGCTCGCACAGAGGCACAGAGACTGGGGCTGCTTGCTTGTCTTGTCCCCTCAAACTTCAAACGTAGCTTAGGTGGTCCGTGCCGGGCGCATCCGGCAGCCCTGCTCCGAAAATGTGAACGTCTGCAGATAGCTCGCAGGCAGAAAGAGCTAGCCTGGAAAGCTGTTGCTCAGCCTCATCTGCCCATGGCACTGCTCGCACAGAGGCACAGAGACTGGGGCTGCTTGCTTGTTTTGCCCCCTCAAACTTCAAATGTAGCTTAGGTGGTCCGTGCCGGGCGCCTCCGGCAGCCCTGCTCCGAAAATGCAAACGTCTGCAGATAGCTTGCAGGCAGAAAGAGCTAGCCTGGAAAGCTGTTGCTCAGCCTCATCTGCCCATGGCACTGCTCGCACAGAGGCACAGAGACTGGGGCTGCTTGCTTGTCTTGCCCCCTCAAACTTCAAACGTAGCTTAGGTGGTCCGTGCCAGGCGCATCCGGCAGCCCTGCTCCGAAAATGCAAACGTCTGCAGATAGCTCGCAGGCAGAAAGAGCTAGCCTGGAAAGCTGTTGCTCAGCCTCATCTGCCCATGGCACTGCTCGCACAGAGACACAGAGACTGGGGCTGCTTGCTTGTCTTGTCCCCTCAAACTTCAAATGTAGCTTAGGTGGTCCGTTCCTGGCGCATCCGGCAGCCCTGCTCCGAAAATGCGAACGTCTGCAGATAGCTCGCAGGCAGAAAGAGCTAGCCTGGAAAGCTGTTGCTCAGCCTCATCTGCCCATGGCACTGCTCGCACAGAGGCACAGAGACTGGGGCTGCTTGCTTGTCTGGTCCCCTCAAACTTCAAACGTAGCTTAGGTTGTTCGTGCCGGGCGCCTCCGGCAGCCCTGCTCCGAAAATGCAAACGTCTGCAGATAGCTCGCAGGCAGAAAGAGCTAGCCTGGAAAGCTGTTGCTCAGCCTCATCTGCCCATGGCACTGCTCGCACAGAGGCACAGAGACTGGGGCTTCTTGCTTCTTTTGTTCCCTCAAACTTCAAACGTATCTTAGGTAGTCCGTGCCGTGCGCCTCCGGCAGCCCTGCTCCGAAAATGCAAACGTCTGCAGATAGCTCGCAGGCAGAAAGAGCTAGCCTGGAAAGCTGTTGCTCAGCCTCATCTGCCCATGGCACTGCTCGCACAGAGGCACAGAGACTGGGGCTGCTTGCTTGTCTTGTCCCCTCAAACTTCAAACGTAGCTTAGGTGGTCTGTGCCGGGCGCCTCCGGCAGCCCTGCTCCGAAAATGCAAACGTCTGCAGATAGCTCGCAGGCAGAAAGATCTAGCCTGGAAAGCTGTTGCTCAGCCTCATCTGCCCATGGCACTGCTCGCACAGAGGCACAGAGACTGGGGCTGCTTGCTTGTCTTGTCCCCTCAAACTTCAAACGTAGCTTAGGTGGTCCGTGCCGGGCGCCTCCGGCAGCCCTGCTCCGAAAATGCGAACGTCTGCAGATAGCTCGCAGGCAGAAAGAGCTAGCCTGGAAAGCTGTTGCTCAGCCTCATCTGCCCATGGCACTGCTCGCACAGAGGCACAGAGACTGGGGCTGCTTGCTTGTCTTGTCCCCTCAAACTTCAAACGTAGCTTAGGTGGTCCGTACCGGGCGCCTCCGGCAGCCCTGCTCCGAAAATGCGAACGTCTGCAGATAGCTCGCAGGCAGAAAGAGCTAGCCTGGAAAGCTGTTGCTCAGCCTCATCTGCCCATGGCACTGCTCGCACAGAGGCACAGAGACTGGGGCTGCTTGCTTGTCTTGCCCCCTCAAACTTCAAACGTAGCTTAGGTGGTCCGTGCCGGGCGCCTCCGGCAGCCCTGCTCCGAAAATGCGAACGTCTGCAGATAGCTCGCAGGCAGAAAGAGCTAGCCTGGAAAGCTGTTGCTCAGCCTCATCTGCCCATGGCACTGCTCGCACAGAGGCACAGAGACTGGGGCTGCTTGCTTGTCTTGCCCCCTCAAACTTCAAACGTAGCTTAGGTGGTCCGTGCCGGGCACCTCCGGCAGCCCTGCTCCGAAAATGCAAACGTCTGCAGATAGCTCGCAGGCAGAAAGAGCTAGCCTGGAAAGCTGTTGCTCAGCCTCATCTGCCCATGGCACTGCTCGCACAGAGGCACAGAGACTGGAGCTGCTTGCTTGTCTTGTCCCCTCAAACTTCAAACGTAGCTTAGGTGGTCCGTGCCGGGCGCCTCCGGCAGCCCTGCTCCAAAAATTCGAACGTCTGCAGATAGCTCGCAGGCAGAAAGAGCTAGCCTGGAAAGCTGTTGCTCAGCCTCATCTGCCCATGGCACTGCTCGCACAGAGGCACAGAGACTGGGGCTGCTTGCTTGTCTTGTCCCCTCAAACTTCAAATGTAGCTTAGGTGGTCTGTGCCGGGCGCCTCCGGCAGCCCTGCTCCGAAAATGCGAACGTCTGCAGATAGCTCGCAGGCAGAAAGAGCTAGCCTGGAAAGCTGTTGCTCAGCCTCATCTGCCCATGGCACTGCTCGCACAGAGGCACAGAGACTGGGGCTGCTTGCTTGTCTTGTCCCCTCAAACTTCAAACGTAGCTTAGGTGGTCCGTGCCGGGCGCCTCCGGCAGCCCTGCTCCAAAAATGCGAACGTCTGCAGATAGCTCGCAGGCAGAAAGAGCTAGCCTGGAAAGCTGTTGCTCCGCCTCATCTGCCCATGGCACTGCTCGCACAGAGGCACAGAGACTGGGGCTGCTTACTTCTTTTGCCCCCTCAAACTTCAAACATAGCTTAGGTGGTCCGTGCCAGACGCCTCCGGCAGCCCTGCTCCGAAAATCCAAACGTCTGCAGATAGCCTCCAGGCAGAAAGAGCTAGCCTGGAAAGCTGTTGCTCAGCCTCATCTGCCCATGGCACTGCTCGCACAGAGGCACAGAGACTGGGGCCGCTTGCTTGTCTTGTCCCCTCAAACTTCAAACGTAGCTTAGGTGGTCCGTGCCGGGCGCCTCCGGCAGCCCTGCTCCGAAAATGCAAACGTCTGCAGATAGCTCGCAGGCAGAAAGAGCTAGCCTGGAAAGCTGTTGCTCCGCCTCATCTGCCCATGGCACTGCTCGCACAGAGGCACAGAGACTGGGGCTGCTTGCTTGTTTTGCCCCCTCAAACTTCAAACGTAGCTTAGGTGGTCCGTGCCGGGCGCCTCCGGCAGCCCTGCTCCGAAAATGCAAACGTCTGCAGATAGCTCGCAGGCAGAAAGAGCTAGCCTGGAAAGCTGTTGCTCAGCCTCATCTGCCCATGGCACTGCTCGCACAGAGGCACAGAGACTGGGGCTGCTTCCTTGTTTTGCCCCCTCAAACTTCAAACATAGCTTAGGTGGTCCGTGCCAGACGCCTCCGGCAGCCCTGCTCCGAAAATCCAAACGTCTGCAGATAGCCTCCAGGCAGAAAGAGCTAGCCTGGAAAGCTGTTGCTCAGCCTCATCTGCCCATGGCACTGCTCGCACAGAGGCACAGAGACTGGGGCCGCTTGCTTGTCTTGTCCCCTCAAACTTCAAACGTAGCTTAGGTGGTCCGTGCCGGGCGCCTCCGGCAGCCCTGCTCCGAAAATGCAAACGTCTGCAGATAGCTCGCAGGCAGAAAGATCTAGCCTGGAAAGCTGTTGCTCAGCCTCATCTGCCCATGGCACTGCTCGCACAGAGGCACAGAGACTGGGGCCGCTTGCTTGTCTTGTCCCCTCAAACTTCAAACGTAGCTTAGGTGGTCCGTGCCGGGCGCCTCCGGCAGCCCTGCTCCGAAAATGCGAACGTCTGCAGATAGCTCGCAGGCAGAAAGAGCTAGCCTGGAAAGCTGTTGCTCAGCCTCATCTGCCCATGGCACTGCTCGCACAGAGGCACAGAGACTGGGGCTGCTTGCTTGTCTTGTCCCCTCAAACTTCAAACGTAGCTTAGGTGGTCCGTGCCGGGCGCCTCCGGCAGCCCTGCTTCGAAAATGCGAACGTCTGCAGATAGCTCGCAGGCAGAAAGAGCTAGCCTGGAAAGCTGTTGCTCAGCCTCATCTGCCCATGGCACTGCTCGCACAGAGGCACAGAGACTGGGGCTGCTTGCTTGTCTTGCCCCCTCAAACTTCAAACGTAGATTAGGTGGTCCGTGCCGGGCGCCTCCGGCAGCCCTGCTCCGAAAATGCGAACGTCTGCAGATAGCTTGCAGGCAGAAAGAGCTAGCCTGGAAAGCTGTTGCTCAGCCTCATCTGCCCATGGCACTGCTCGCACAGAGGCACAGAGACTGGGGCTGCTTGCTTGTCTTGCCCCGTCAAACTTCAAACGTAGCTTAGGTGGTCTGTGCCGGGCGCCTCTGGCAGCTCTGCTCCAAAAATGCGAACGTCTGCAGATAGCTTGCAGGCAGAAAGAGCTAGCCTGGAAAGCTGTTGCTCAGCCTCATCTGCCCATGGCACTGCTCGCACAGAGGCACAGAGACTGGGGCTGCTTGCTTGTCTTGCCCCCTCAAACTTCAAACGTAGCTTAGGTGGTCCGTGCCGGGCGCCTCCGGCAGCCCTGCTCCGAAAATGCAAACGTCTGCAGATAGCTCGCAGGCAGAAAGAGCTAGCCTGGAAAGCTGTTGCTCAGCCTCATCTGCCCATGGCACTGCTCGCACAGAGGCACAGAGACTGGGGCTGCTTGCTTGTCTTGTCCCCTCAAACTTCAAACGTAGCTTAGGTGGTCTGTGCCGGGCGCCTCCGGCAGCCCTGCTCCAAAAATGCAAACGTCTGCAGATAGCTCGCAGGCAGAAAGAGCTAGCCTGGAAAGCTGTTGCTCAGCCTCATCTGCCCATGGCACTGCTCGCACAGAGGCACAGAGACTGGGGCTGCTTGCTTGTCTTGTCCCCTCAAACTTCAAACGTAGCTTAGGTGGTCCGTGCCAGGCGCCTCCGGCAGCCCTGCTCCGAAAATGCGAACGTCTGCAGATAGCTCGCAGGCAGAAAGAGCTAGCCTGGAAAGCTGTTGCTCCGCCTCATCTGCCCATGGCACTGCTCGCACAGAGGCACAGAGACTGGGGCTGCTTGCTTGTCTTGTCCCCTCAAACTTCAAACATAGCTTAGGTGGTCCGTGTCGGGCGCTTCCGGCAGCCCTGCTCCGAAAATGCAAACGTCTGCAGATAGCTCGCAGGCAGAAAGAGCTAGCCTGGAAAGCTGTTGCTCAGCCTCATCTGCCCATGGCACTGCTCGCACAGAGGCACAGAGACTGGGGCTGCTTGCTTGTCTTGTCCCCTCAAACTTCAAAGGTAACTTAGGTGGTCCGTGCCGGGCGCATCCGGCAGCCCTGCTCCGAAAATGCGAACGTCTGCAGATAGCTCGCAGGCAGAAAGAGCTAGCCTGGAAAGCTGTTGCTCAGCCTCATCTGCCCATGGCACTGCTCGCACAGAGGCACAGAGACTGGGGCTGCTTGCTTGTCTTGCCCCCTCAACCTTCAAACGTAGCTTAGGTGTTCCGTGCCAGGCGCCTCCGGCAGCCCTGCTCCGAACATGCAAACGTCTGCAGATAGCTCGCAGGCAGAAAGAGCTAGCCTGGAAAGCTGTTGCTCAGCCTCATCTGCCCATGGCACTGCTCGCACAGAGGCACAGAGACTGGGGCTGCTTGCTTGTCTTGCCCCCTCAAACTTCAAACGTAGCTTAGGTGGTCCGTGCCGGGCGCCTCCGGCAGCCCTGCTCCGAAAATGCAAACGTCTGCAGATAGCTCGCAGGCAGAAAGAGCTAGCCTGGAAAGCTGTTGCTCAGCCTCATCTGCCCATGGCACTGCTCGCACAGAGGCACAGAGACTGGGGCTGCTTTCTTGTCTTGTCCCCTCAAACTTCAAACGTAGCTTAGGTGGTCTGTGCCGGGCGCCTCCGGCAGCCCTGCTCCAAAAATGCAAACGTCTGCAGATAGCTCGCAGGCAGAAAGAGCTAGCCTGGAAAGCTGTTGCTCAGCCTCATCTGCCCATGGCACTGCTCGCACAGAGGCACAGAGACTGGGGCTGCTTGCTTGTCTTGTCCCCTCAACCTTCAAACGTAGCTTAGGTGGTCCGTGCCAGGCGCCTCCGGCAGCCCTGCTCCGAAAATGCGAACGTCTGCAGATAGCTCGCAGGCAGAAAGAGCTAGCCTGGAAAGCTGTTGCTCCGCCTCATCTGCCCATGGCACTGCTCGCACAGAGGCACAGAGGCTGGGGCTGCTTGCTTGTCTTGTCCCCTCAAACTTCAAACGTAGCTTAGGTGGTCCGTGTCGGGCGCTTCCGGCAGCCCTGCTCCGAAAATGCAAACGTCTGCAGATAGCTCGCAGGCAGAAAGAGCTAGCCTGGAAAGCTGTTGCTCAGCCTCATCTGCCCATGGCACTGCTCGCACAGAGGCACAGAGACTGGGGCTGCTTGCTTGTCTTGTCCCCTCAAACTTCAAAGGTAACTTAGGTGGTCCGTGCCGGGCGCATCCGGCAGCCCTGCTCCGAAAATGCGAACGTCTGCAGATAGCTCGCAGGCAGAAAGAGCTAGCCTGGAAAGCTGTTGCTCAGCCTCATCTGCCCATGGCACTGCTCGCACAGAGGCACAGAGACTGGGGCTGCTTGCTTGTCTTGCCCCCTCAAACTTCAGACGTAGCTTAGGTGGTCCGTGCCGGGCGCCTCCGGCAGCCCTGCTCCGAAAATGCGAACGTCTGCAGATAGCTCGCAGGCAGAAAGAGCTAGCCTGGAAAGCTGTTGCTCAGCCTCATCTGCCCATGGCACTGCTCGCACAGAGGCACAGAGACTGGGGCTGCTTGCTTGTTTTGTCCCCTCAAACTTCAAACGTAGCTTAGGTGGTCCGTGCCGGGCGCCTCCGGCAACCCTGCTCCGAAAATGCGAACGTCTGCAGATAGCTCGCAGACAGAAAGAGCTAGCCTGGAAAGCTGTTGCTCAGCCTCATCTGCCCATGGCACTGCTCGCACAGAGGCACAGAGACTGGGGCTGCTTGCTTGTCTTGCCCCCTCAAACTTCAAACGTAGCTTAGGTGGTCCGTGCCAGGCGCCTCCGGCAGCCCTGCTCCGAAAATGCAAACGTCTGCAGATAGCTCGCAGGCAGAAAGAGCTAGCCTGGAAAGCTGTTGCTCAGCCTCATCTGCCCATGGCACTGCTCGCACAGAGGCACAGAGACTGGGGCTGCTTGCTTGTCTTGTCCCCTCAAACTTCAAATGTAGCTTAGGTGGTCCGTGCCGGGCGCATCCGGCAGCCCTGCTCCGAAAATGCGAACGTCTGCAGATAGCTCGCAGGCAGAAAGAGCTAGCCTGGAAAGCTGTTGCTCAGCCTCATCTGCCCATGGCACTGCTCGCACAGAGGCACAGAGACTGGGGCTGCTTGCTTGTCTTGCCCCCTCAAACTTCCAACGTAGCTTAGGTGGTCCGTGCCGGGCGCCTCCTGCAGCCCTGCTCCGAAAATGCGAACGTCTGCAGATAGCTCGCAGGCAGAAAGAGCTAGCCTGGAAAGCTGTTGCTCAGCCTCATCTGCCCATGGCACTGCTCGCACAGAGGCACAGAGACTGGGGCTGCTTGCTTGTCTTGCCCCCTCAAACTTCCAACGTAGCTTAAGTGGTCCGTGCCGTGCGCCTCCGGCAGCCCTGCTCCGAAAATGCAAACGTCTGCAGATAGCTCGCAGGCAGAAAGAGCTAGCCTGGAAAGCTGTTGCTCATCCTCATCTGCCCATGGCACTGCTCGCACAGAGGCACAGAGACTGGGGCTGCTTGCTTGTCTTGTCCCCTCGAAATTCAAACATAGCTTAGGTGGTCCGTGCCGGGCGCCTCCGGCAGCCCTGCTCCGAAAATGCCAACGTCTGCAGATAGCTCGCAGGCAGAAAGAGCTAGCCTGGAAAGCTGTTGCTCAGCCTCATCTGCCCATGGCACTGCTCGCACAGAGGCACAGAGACTGGGGCTGCTTGCTTGTCTTGTCCCCTCAAACTTCAAACGTATCTTAGGTGGTCCGTGCCAGGCGCCTCCGGCAGCCCTGCTCCGAAAATGCGAACGTCTGCAGATAGCTCGCAGGCAGAAAGAGCTAGCCTGGAAAGCTGTTGCTCAGCCTCATCTGCCCATGGCACTGCTCGCACAGAGGCACAGAGACTGGGGCTGCTTGCTTGTCTTGTCCCCTCAAACTTCAAACGTAGCTTAGGTGGTCTGTGCCGGGCGCATCCGGCAGCCCTGCTCCGAAAATGCAAACGTCTGCAGATAGCTCGCAGGCAGAAAGAGCTAGCCTGGAAAGCTGTTGCTCAGCCTCATCTGCCCATGGCACTGCTCGCACAGAGGCACAGAGACTGGGGCTGCTTGCTTGTCTTGTCCCCTCAAACTTCAAACGTAGCTTAGGTGGTCCGTGCCGGGCGCCTCCGGCAGACCTGCTCCTGAAATGCGAACGTCTGCAGATAGCTCGCAGGCAGAAAGAGCTAGCCTGGAAAGCTGTTGCTCAGCCTCATCTGCCCATGGCACTGCTCGCACAGAGGCACAGAGACTGGGTCTGCTTGCTTGTCTTGCCCCCTCAAACTTCAAACGTAGCTTAGGTGGTCCCTGCCGGGCGCCTCCGGCAGCCCTGCTCCAAAAATGCAAACGTCTGCAGATAGCTCACAGGCAGAAAGATCTAGCCTGGAAAGCTGTTGCTCAGCCTCATCTGCCCATGGCACTGCTCGCACAGAGGCACAGAGACTGGGGCTGCTTGCTTGTCTTGTCCACTCAAACTTCAAACGTAGCTTAGGTGGTCCGTGCCGGGCGCATCCGGCAGCCCTGCTCCGAAAATGCAAACGTCTGCAGATAGCTCGCAGGCAGAAAGAGCTAGCCTGGAAAGCTGTTGCTCAGCCTCATCTGCCCATGGCACTGCTCGCACAGAGGCACAGAGACTGGGGCTGCTTGCTTGTCTTGTCCCCTCAAACTTCAAACGTAGCTTAGGTGGTCTGTGCCGGGCGCCTCCGGCAGCCCTGCTCCGAAAATGCAAACGTCTGCAGATAGCTCGCAGGCAGAAAGAGCTAGCCTGGAAAGCTGTTGCTCAGCCTCATCTGCCCATGGCACTGCTCGCACAGAGGCACAGAGACTGGGGCTGCTTGCTTGTCTTGTCCCCTCAAACTTCAAACGTAGCTTAGGTGGTCCGTGCCAGGCGCATCCGGCAGCCCTGCTCCGAAAATGCGAACGTCTGCAGATAGCTCGCAGGCAGAAAGAGCTAGCCTGGAAAGCTGTTGCTCAGCCTCATCTGCCCATGGCACTGCTCGCACAGAGGCACAGAGACTGGGGCTGCTTGCTTGTCTTGTCCCCTCAAACTTCAAACGTAGCTTAGGTGGTCCGTGCCGGGCACATCCGGCAGCCCTGCTCCGAAAATGCAAACGTCTGCAGATAGCTCGCAGGCAGAAAGAGCTAGCCTGGAAAGCTGTTGCTCAGCCTCATCTGCCCATGGCACTGCTCGCACAGAGGCACAGAGACTGGGGCTGCTTGCTTGTCTTGTCCCCTCAAACTTCAAATGTAGCTTAGGTGGTCCGTGCCGGGCGCATCCGGCAGCCCTGCTCCGAAAATGCAAACGTCTGCAGATAGCTCGCAGGCAGAAAGAGCTAGCCTGGAAAGCTGTTGCTCAGCCTCATCTGCCCATGGCACTGCTCGCACAGAGGCACAGAGACTGGGGCTGCTTGCTTGTCTTGTCCCCTCAACCTTCAAACGTAGCTTAGGTGGTCCGTGCCAGGCGCCTCCGGCAGCCCTGCTCCGAACATGCAAACGTCTGCAGATAGCTCGCAGGCAGAAAGAGCTAGCCTGGAAAGCTGTTGCTCAGCCTCATCTGCCCATGGCACTGCTCGCACAGAGGCACAGAGACTGGGGCTGCTTGCTTGTCTTGTCCCCTCAAACTTCAAACGTAGCTTAGGTGGTCCGTGCCGGGCGCCTCCGGCAGCGCTGCTCCGAAAATGCAAACGTCTGCAGATAGCTCGCAGGCAGAAAGAGCTAGCCTGGAAAGCTGTTGCTCAGCCTCATCTGCCCATGGCACTGCTCGCACAGAGGCACAGAGACTGGGGCTGCTTGCTTGTCTTGCCCCCTCAAACTTCAAACGTAGCTTAGGTGGTCCGTGCCGGGCGCATCCGGCAGCCCTGCTCCGAAAATGCAAAAGTCTGCAGATAGCTCGCAGGCAGAGAGAACTAGCCTGGAAAGCTGTTGCTCAGCCTCATCTGCCCATGGCACTGCTCGCACAGAGGCACAGAGACTGGGGCTGCTTGCTTGTCTTGTCCCCTCAAACTTCAAAGGTAGCTTAGGTGGTCTGTGCCGGGCGCATCCGGCAGCCCTGCTCCGAAAATGCAAACGTCTGCAGATAGCTCGCAGGCAGAAAGATCTAGCCTGGAAAGCTGTTGCTCAGCCTCATCTGCCCATGGCACTGCTCGCACAGAGGCACAGAGACTGGGCCGCTTGCTTGTCTTGTCCCCTCAAACTTCAAACGTAGCTTAGGTGGTCCGTGCCGGGCGCCTCCGGCAGCCCTGCTCCGAAAATGCAAACGTCTGCAGATAGCTCGCAGGCAGAAAGAGCTAGCCTGGAAAGCTGTTGCTCAGCCTCATCTGCCCATGGCACTGCTCGCACAGAGGCACAGAGACTGGGGCTGCTTGCTTGACTTGCCCCCTCAAACTTCAAACATAACTTTGGTGGTCCGTGCCAGGCACCTCCGGCAGCCGTGCTCCGAAAATGCGAACGTCTGCAGATAGCTCGCAGGCAGAAAGAGCTAGCCTGGAAAGCTGTTGCTCAGCCTCATCTGCCCATGGCACTGCTCGCACAGAGGCACAGAGACTGGGGCTGCTTGCTTGTCTTGCCCCCTCAAACTTCAAACGTAGCTTAGGTGGTCCGTGCCGGGCGCCTCCGGCAGCCCTGCTCCGAAAATGCAAACGTCTGCAGATAGCTCGCAGGCAGAAAGAGCTAGCCTGGAAAGCTGTTGCTCAGCCTCATCTGCCCATCGCACTGCTCGCACAGAGGCACAGAGACTGGGGCTGCTTGCTTGTCTTGTCCCCTCAAACTTCAAACGTAGCTTAGGTGGTCTGTGCCGGGCGCCTCCGGCAGCCCTGCTCCAAAAATGCAAACGTCTGCAGATAGCTCGCAGGCAGAAAGAGCTAGCCTGGAAAGCTGTTGCTCAGCCTCATCTGCCCATGGCACTGCTCGCACAGAGGCACAGAGACTGGGGCTGCTTGCTTGTCTTGTCCCCTCAAACTTCAAACGTAGCTTAGGTGGTCCGTGCCAGGCGCCTCCGGCAGCCCTGCTCCGAAAATGCGAACGTCTGCAGATAGCTCGCAGGCAGAAAGAGCTAGCCTGGAAAGCTGTTGCTCAGCCTCATCTGCCCATGGCACTGCTCGCACAGAGGCACAGAGACTGGGGCTGCTTGCTTGTCTTCTCCCCTCAAACTTCAAACGTAGCTTAGGTGGTCCGTGCCGGGCGCCTCCGGCAGCCCTGCTCTGAAAATGCAAACGTCTGCAGATAGCTCGCAGGCAGAAAGAGCTAGCCTGGAAAGCTGTTGCTCAGCCTCATCTGCCCATGGCACTGCTCGCACAGAGGCACAGAGACTGGGGCTGCTTGCTTGTCTTGTCCCCTCAAACTTCAAAGGTAACTTAGGTGGTCCGTGCCGGGCACATCCGGCAGCCCTGCTCCGAAAATGCAAACGTCTGCAGATAGCTCGCAGGCAGAAAGAGCTAGCCTGGAAAGCTGTTGCTCAGCCTCATCTGCCCATGGCACTGCTCGCACAGAGGCACAGAGACTGGGGCTGCTTGCTTGTCTTGTCCCCTCAAACTTCAAAGGTAACTTAGGTGGTCCGTGCCGGGCGCCTCCGGCAGCCCTGCTCCGAAAATGCAAACGTCTGCAGATAGCTCGCAGGCAGAAAGAGCTAGCCTGGAAAGCTGTTGCTCAGCCTCATCTGCCCATGGCACTGCTCGCACAGAGGCACAGAGACTGGGGCTGCTTGCTTGTCTTGTCCCCTCAAACTTCAAATGTAGCTTAGGTGGTCCGTGCCGGGCGCCTCCGGCAGACCTGCTCCTGAAATGCGAACGTCTGCAGATAGCTCGCAGGCAGAAAGAGCTAGCCTGGAAAGCTGTTGCTCAGCCTCATCTGCCCATGGCACTGCTCGCACAGAGGCACAGAGACTGGGGCTGCTTGCTTGTCTTGTCCCCTCAAACTTCAAACGTAGCTTAGGCGGTCTGTGCCGGGCGCCTCCGGCAGCCCTGCTCCGAAAATGCAAACGTCTGCAGATAGCTCGCAGGCAGAAAGAGCTAGCCTGGAAAGCTGTTGCTCAGCCTCATCTGCCCATGGCACTGCTCGCACAGAGGCACAGAGACTGGGGCTGCTTGCTTGTCTTGTCCCCTCAAACTTCAAATGTAGCTTAGGTGGTCCGTGCCGGGCGCATCCGGCAGCCCTGCTCCGAAAATGCAAACGTCTGCAGATAGCTCGCAGGCAGAAAGAGCTAGCCTGGAAAGCTGTTGCTCAGCCTCATCTGCCCATGGCACTGCTCGCACAGAGGCACAGAGACTGGGGCTGCTTGCTTGTCTTGTCCCCTCAAACTTCAAATGTAGCTTAGGTGGTCCGTGCCGGGCGCATCCGGCAGCCCTGCTCCGAAAATGCAAACGTCTGCAGATAGCTCGCAGGCAGAAAGAGCTAGCCTGGAAAGCTGTTGCTCAGCCTCATCTGCCCATGGCACTGCTCGCACAGAGGCACAGAGACTGGGGCTGCTTGCTTGTCTTGTCCCCTCAAACTTCAAACGTAGCTTAGGTGGTCTGTGCCGGGCGACTCCGGCAGCCATGCTCCGAAAATGCAAACGTCTGCAGATAGCTCGCAGGCAGAAAGAGCTAGCCTGGAAAGCTGTTGCTCAGCCTCATCTGCCCATGGCACTGCTCGCACAGAGGCACAGAGACTGGGGCTGCTTGCTTGACTTGCCCCCTCAAACTTCAAACATAACTTTGGTGGTCCGTGCCAGGCACCTCCGGCAGCCGTGCTCCGAAAATGCGAACGTCTGCAGATAGCTCGCAGGCAGAAAGAGCTAGCCTGGAAAGCTGTTGCTCAGCCTCATCTGCCCATGGCACTGCTCGCACAGAGGCACAGAGACTGGGGCTGCTTGCTTGTCTTGCCCCCTCAAACTTCAAACGTAGCTTAGGTGGTCCGTGCCGGGCGCCTCCGGCAGCCCTGCTCCGAAAATGCAAACGTCTGCAGATAGCTCGCAGGCAGAAAGAGCTAGCCTGGAAAGCTGTTGCTCAGCCTCATCTGCCCATGGCACTGCTCGCACAGAGGCACAGAGACTGGGGCTGCTTGCTTGTCTTGTCCCCTCAAACTTCAAAGGTAACTTAGGTGGTCCGTGCCGGGCGCATCCGGCAGCCCTGCTCCGAAAATGCGAACGTCTGCAGATAGCTCGCAGGCAGAAAGAGCTAGCCTGGAAAGCTGTTGCTCAGCCTCATCTGCCCATGGCACTGCTCGCACAGAGGCACAGAGACTGGGGCTGCTTGCTTGTCTTGCCCCCTCAAACTTAAAACGTAGCTTAGGTGGTCCGTGCCGGGCGCCTCCGGCAGCCCTGCTCCGAAAATGCGAACGTCTGCAGATAGCTCGCAGGCAGAAAGAGCTAGCCTGGAAAGCTGTTGCTCAGCCTCATCTGCCCATTGCACTGCTCGCACAGAGGCACAGAGACTGAGGCTGCTTGCTTGTTTTGCCCCCTCAAACTTCAAACGTAGCTTAGGTGGTCCGTGCCGGGCGCCTCCGGCAGCCCTGCTCCGAAAATGCAAACGTCTGCAGATAGCTCGCAGACAGAAAGAGCTAGCCTGGAAAGCTGTTGCTCAGCCTCATCTGCCCATGGCACTGCTCGCACAGAGGCACAGAGACTGGGGCTGCTTGCTTGTCTTGCCCCCTCAAACTTCAAACGTAGCTTAGGTGGTCCGTGCCAGGCGCCTCCGGCAGCCCTGCTCCGAAAATGCAGACGTCTGCAGATAGCTCGCAGGCAGAAAGAGCTAGCCTGGAAAGCTGTTGCTCAGCCTCATCTGCCCATGGCACTGCTCGCACAGAGGCACAGAGACTGGGGCTGCTTGCTTGTCTTGTCCCCTCAAACTTCAAAGGTAACTTAGGTGGTCCGTGCCGGGCGCCTCCGGCAGCCCTGCTCCGAAAATGCAAACGTCTGCAGATAGCTCGCAGGCAGAAAGAGCTAGCCTGGAAAGCTGTTGCTCAGCCTCATCTGCCCATGGCACTGCTCGCACAGAGGCACAGAGACTGGGGCTGCTTGCTTGTCTTGTCCCCTCAAACTTCAAACGTAGCTTAGGTGGTCCGTGCCGGGCACATCCGGCAGCCCTGCTCCGAAAATGCAAACGTCTGCAGATAGCTCGCAGGCAGAAAGAGCTAGCCTGGAAAGCTGTTGCTCAGCCTCATCTGCCCATGGCACTGCTCGCACAGAGGCACAGAGACTGGGGCTGCTTGCTTGTCTTGTCCCCTCAAACTTCAAATGTAGCTTAGGTGGTCCGTGCCGGGCGCATCCGGCAGCCCTGCTCCGAAAATGCAAACGTCTGCAGATAGCTCGCAGGCAGAAAGAGCTAGCCTGGAAAGCTGTTGCTCAGCCTCATCTGCCCATGGCACTGCTCACACAGAGGCACAGAGACTGGGGCTGCTTGCTTGTCTTGTCCCCTCAAACTTCAAACGTATCTTAGGTGGTCCGTGCCGGGCGCCTCCGGCAGCGCTGCTCCGAAAATGCAAACGTCTGCAGATAGCTCGCAGGCAGAAAGAGCTAGCCTGGAAAGCTGTTGCTCAGCCTCATCTGCCCATGGCACTGCTCGCACAGAGGCACAGAGACTGGGGCTGCTTGCTTGTCTTGCCCCCTCAAACATAAAACGTAGCTTAGGTGGTCCGTGCCGGGCGCCTCCGGCAGCCCTGCTTCGAAAATGCAAAAGTCTGCAGATAGCTCGCAGGCAGAGAGAACTAGCCTGGAAAGCTGTTGCTCAGCCTCATCTGCCCATGGCACTGCTCGCCCAGAGGCACAGAGACTGGGGCTGCTTGCTTGTCTTGTCCCCTCAAACTTCAAAGGTAGCTTAGGTGGTCTGTGCCGGGCGCATCCGGCAGCCCTGCTCCGAAAATGCAAACGTCTGCAGATAGCTCGCAGGCAGAAAGAGCTAGCCTGGAAAGCTGTTGCTCAGCCTCATCTGCCCATGGCACTGCTCGCACAGAGGCACAGAGACTGGGGCTGCTTGCTTGTCTTGTCCCCTCAAACTTCAAACGTAGCTTAGGTGGTCCGTGCCGGGCGCCTCCGGCAGCCCTGCTCCGAAAATGCAAACGTCTGCAGATAGCTCGCAGGCAGAAAGAGCTAGCCTGGAAAGCTGTTGCTCAGCCTCATCTGCCCATGGCACTGCTCGCACAGAGGCACAGAGACTGGGGCTGCTTGCTTGACTTGCCCCCTCAAACTTCAAACATAACTTTGGTGGTCCGTGCCAGGCACCTCCGGCAGCCGTGCTCCGAAAATGCGAACGTCTGCAGATAGCTCGCAGGCAGAAAGAGCTAGCCTGGAAAGCTGTTGCTCAGCCTCATCTGCCCATGGCACTGCTCGCACAGAGGCACAGAGACTGGGGCTGCTTGCTTGTCTTGCCCCCTCAAACTTCAAACGTAGCTTAGGTGGTCCGTGCTGGGCGCCTCCGGCAGCCCTGCTCCGAAAATGCAAACGTCTGCAGATAGCTCGCAGGCAGAAAGAGCTAGCCTGGAAAGCTGTTGCTCAGCCTCATCTGCCCATGGCACTGCTCGCACAGAGGCACAGAGACTGGGGCTGCTTGCTTGTCTTGTCCCCTCAAACTTCAAACGTAGCTTAGGTGGTCTGTGCCGGGCGCCTCCGGCAGCCCTGCTCCAAAAATGCAAAAGTCTGCAGATAGCTGGCAGGCAGAAAGAGCTAGCCTGGAAAGCTGTTGCTCAGCCTCATCTGCCCATGGCACTGCTCGCACAGAGGCACAGAGACTGGGGCTGCTTGCTTGTCTTGTCCCCTCAAACTTCAAACGTATCTTAGGTGGTCCGTGCCAGGCGCCTCCGGCAGCCCTGCTCCGAAAATGCGAACGTCTGCAGATAGCTCGCAGCCAGAAAGAGCTAGCCTGGAAAGCTGTTGCTCAGCCTCATCTGCCCATGGCACTGCTCGCACAGAGGCACAGAGACTGGGGCTGCTTGCTTGTCTTGTCCCCTCAAACTTCAAACGTAGCTTAGGTGGTCCGTGCCGGGCGCATCCGGCAGCCCTGCTCCGAAAATGCGAACGTCTGCAGATAGCTCGCAGGCAGAAAGAGCTAGCCTGGAAAGCTGTTGCTCAGCCTCATCTGCCCATGGCACTGCTCGCACAGAGGCACAGAGACTGGGGCTGCTTGCTTGTCTTGTCCCCTCAAACTTCAAAGGTAACTTAGGTGGTCCGTGCCGGGCGCATCCGGCAGCCCTGCTCCGAAAATGCGAACGTCTGCAGATAGCTCGCAGGCAGAAAGAGCTAGCCTGGAAAGCTGTTGCTCAGCCTCATCTGCCCATGGCACTGCTCGCACAGAGGCACAGAGACTGGGGCTGCTTGCTTGTCTTGCCCCCTCAAACTTCAAACGTAGCTTAGGTGGTCCGTGCCGGGCGCCTCCGGCAGCCCTGCTCCGAAAATGCGAACGTCTGCAGATAGCTCGCAGGCAGAAAGAGCTAGCCTGGAAAGCTGTTGCTCAGCCTCATCTGCCCATGGCACTGCTCGCACAGAGGCACAGAGACTGAGGCTGCTTGCTTGTTTTGTCCCCTCAAACTTCAAACGTAGCTTAGGTGGTCCGTGCCGGGCGCCTCCGGCAGCCCTGCTCCGAAAATGCAAACGTCTGCAGATAGCTCGCAGACAGAAAGAGCTAGCCTGGAAAGCTGTTGCTCAGCCTCATCTGCCCATGGCACTGCTCGCACAGAGGCACAGAGACTGGGGCTGCTTGCTTGTCTTGCTCCCTCAAACTTCAAACGTAGCTTAGGTGGTCCGTGCCAGGCGCCTCCGGCAGCCCTGCTGTGAAAATGCAAACGTCTGCAGATAGCTCGCAGGCAGAAAGAGCTAGCCTGGAAAGCTGTTGCTCAGCCTCATCTGCCCATGGCACTGCTCGCACAGAGGCACAGAGACTGGGGCTGCTTGCTTGTCTTGCCCCCTCAAACTTCAAATGTAGCTTAGGTGGTCCGTGCCGGGCGCATCCGGCAGCCCTGCTCCGAAAATGCGAACGTCTGCAGATAGCTCGCAGGCAGAAAGAGCTAGCCTGGAAAGCTGTTGCTCAGCCTCATCTGCCCATGGCACTGCTCGCACAGAGGCACAGAGACTGGGGCTGCTTGCTTGTCTTGCCCCCTCAAACTTCAAACGTAGCTTAGGTGGTCCGTGCCGGGCGCCTCCGGCAGCCCTGCTCCGAAAATGCGAACGTCTGCAGATAGCTCGCAGGCAGAAAGAGCTAGCCTGGAAAGCTGTTGCTCAGCCTCATCTGCCCATGGCACTGCTCGCACAGAGGCACAGAGACTGGGGCTGCTTGCTTGTCTTGTCCCCTCAAACTTCAAACGTAGCTTAGGTGGTCCGTGCCGGGCGCCTCCGGCAGCCCTGCTCCTAAAATGCGAACGTCTGCAGATAGCTCGCAGACAGAAAGAGCTAGCCTGGAAAGCTGTTGCTCAGCCTCATCTGCCCATGGCACTGCTCGCACAGAGGCACAGAGACTGGGGCTGCTTGCTTGTCTTGCCCCCTCAAACTTCAAACGTAGCTTAGGTGGTCCGTGCCAGGCGCCTCCGGCAGCCCTGCTCCGAAAATGCAAACGTCTGCAGATAGCTCGCAGGCAGAAAGAGCTAGCCTGGAAAGCTGTTGCTCAGCCTCATCTGCCCATGGCACTGCTCGCACAGAGGCACAGAGACTGGGGCTGCTTGCTTGTCTTGTCCCCTCAAACTTCAAATGTAGCTTAGGTGGTCCGTGCCGGGCGCATCCGGCAGCCCTGCTCCGAAAATGCAAACGTCTGCAGATAGCTCGCAGGCAGAAAGAGCTAGCCTGGAAAGCTGTTGCTCAGCCTCATCTGCCCATGGCACTGCTCACACAGAGGCACAGAGACTGGGGCTGCTTGCTTGTCTTGTCCCCTCAAACTTCAAACGTATCTTAGGTGGTCCGTGCCGGGCGCCTCCGGCAGCGCTGCTCCGAAAATGCAAACGTCTGCAGATAGCTCGCAGGCAGAAAGAGCTAGCCTGGAAAGCTGTTGCTCAGCCTCATCTGCCCATGGCACTGCTCGCACAGAGGCACAGAGACTGGGGCTGCTTGCTTGTCTTGCCCCCTCAAACTTAAAACGTAGCTTAGGTGGTCCGTGCCGGGCGCCTCCGGCAGCCCTGCTTCGAAAATGCAAAAGTCTGCAGATAGCTCGCAGGCAGAGAGAACTAGCCTGGAAAGCTGTTGCTCAGCCTCATCTGCCCATGGCACTGCTCGCCCAGAGGCACAGAGACTGGGGCTGCTTGCTTGTCTTGTCCCCTCAAACTTCAAACGTAGCTTAGGTGGTCTGTGCCGGGCGCCTCCGGCAGCCCTGCTCCGAAAATGCAAACGTCTGCAGATAGCTCGCAGGCAGAAAGAGCTAGCCTGGAAAGCTGTTGCTCAGCCTCATCTGCCCATGGCACTGCTCGCACAGAGGCACAGAGACTGGGGCTGCTTGCTTGTCTTGTCCCCTCAAACTTCAAAGGTAACTTAGGTGGTCCGTGCCGGGCGCCTCCGGCAGCCCTGCTCCAAAAATGCAAACGTCTGCAGATAGCTCGCAGGCAGAAAGAGCTAGCCTGGAAAGCTGTTGCTCAGCCTCATCTGCCCATGGCACTGCTCGCACAGAGGCACAGAGACTGGGGCTGCTTGCTTGTCTTGTCCCGTCAAACTTCAAACGTAGCTTAGGTGGTCCGTGCCGGGCACATCCGGCAGCCCTGCTCCGAAAATGCAAACGTCTGCAGATAGCTCGCAGGCAGAAAGAGCTAGCCTGGAAAGCTGTTGCTCAGCCTCATCTGCCCATGGCACTGCTCGCACAGAGGCACAGAGACTGGGGCTGCTTGCTTGTCTTGTCCCCTCAAACTTCAAATGTAGCTTAGGTGGTCCGTGCCGGGCGCATCCGGCAGCCCTGCTCCGAAAATGCAAACGTCTGCAGATAGCTCGCAGGCAGAAAGAGCTAGCCTGGAAAGCTGTTGCTCAGCCTCATCTGCCCATGGCACTGCTCACACAGAGGCACAGAGACTGGGGCTGCTTGCTTGTCTTGTCCCCTCAAACTTCAAACGTATCTTAGGTGGTCCGTGCCGGGCGCCTCCGGCAGCGCTGCTCCGAAAATGCAAACGTCTGCAGATAGCTCGCAGGCAGAAAGAGCTAGCCTGGAAAGCTGTTGCTCAGCCTCATCTGCCCATGGCACTGCTCGCACAGAGGCACAGAGACTGGGGCTGCTTGCTTGTCTTGCCCCCTCAAACTTAAAACGTAGCTTAGGTGGTCCGTGCCGGGCGCCTCCGGCAGCCCTGCTTCGAAAATGCAAAAGTCTGCAGATAGCTCGCAGGCAGAGAGAACTAGCCTGGAAAGCTGTTGCTCAGCCTCATCTGCCCATGGCACTGCTCGCCCAGAGGCACAGAGACTGGGGCTGCTTGCTTGTCTTGTCCCCTCAAACTTCAAAGGTAGCTTAGGTGGTCCGTGCCGGGCGCATCCGGCAGCCCTGCTCCGAAAATGCAAACGTCTGCAGATAGCTCGCAGGCAGAAAGAGCTAGCCTGGAAAGCTGTTGCTCAGCCTCATCTGCCCATGGCACTGCTCGCACAGAGGCACAGAGACTGGGGCTGCTTGCTTGTCTTGTCCCGTCAAACTTCAAACGTAGCTTAGGTGGTCCGTGCCGGGCACATCCGGCAGCCCTGCTCCGAAAATGCAAACGTCTGCAGATAGCTCGCAGGCAGAAAGAGCTAGCCTGGAAAGCTGTTGCTCAGCCTCATCTGCCCATGGCACTGCTCGCACAGAGGCACAGAGACTGGGGCTGCTTGCTTGTCTTGTCCCCTCAAACTTCAAATGTAGCTTAGGTGGTCCGTGCCGGGCGCATCCGGCAGCCCTGCTCCGAAAATGCAAACGTCTGCAGATAGCTCGCAGGCAGAAAGAGCTAGCCTGGAAAGCTGTTGCTCAGCCTCATCTGCCCATGGCACTGCTCACACAGAGGCACAGAGACTGGGGCTGCTTGCTTGTCTTGTCCCCTCAAACTTCAAACGTATCTTAGGTGGTCCGTGCCGGGCGCCTCCGGCAGCGCTGCTCCGAAAATGCAAACGTCTGCAGATAGCTCGCAGGCAGAAAGAGCTAGCCTGGAAAGCTGTTGCTCAGCCTCATCTGCCCATGGCACTGCTCGCACAGAGGCACAGAGACTGGGGCTGCTTGCTTGTCTTGCCCCCTCAAACTTAAAACGTAGCTTAGGTGGTCCGTGCCGGGCGCCTCCGGCAGCTCTGCTTCGAAAATGCAAAAGTCTGCAGATAGCTCGCAGGCAGAGAGAACTAGCCTGGAAAGCTGTTGCTCAGCCTCATCTGCCCATGGCACTGCTCGCACAGAGGCACAGAGACTGGGGCTGCTTGCTTGTCTTGTCCCCTCAAACTTCAAAGGTAGCTTAGGTGGTCCGTGCCGGGCGCATCCGGCAGCCCTGCTCCGAAAATGCAAACGTCTGCAGATAGCTCGCAGGCAGAAAGAGCTAGCCTGGAAAGCTGTTGCTCAGCCTCATCTGCCCATGGCACTGCTCGCACAGAGGCACAGAGACTGGGGCTGCTTGCTTGTCTTGTCCCCTCAAACTTCAAACGTAGCTTAGGTGGTCCGTGCCGGGCGCCTCCGGCAGCCCTGCTCCGAAAATGCAAACGTCTGCAGATAGCTCGCAGGCAGAAAGAGCTAGCCTGGAAAGCTGTTGCTCAGCCTCATCTGCCCATGGCACTGCTCGCACAGAGGCACAGAGACTGGGGCTGCTTGCTTGTCTTGTCCCCTCAAACTTCAAACGTAGCTTAGGTGGTCCGTGCCGGGCGCCTCCGGCAGCCCTGCTCCGAAAATGCGAACGTCTGCAGATAGCTCGCAGGCAGAAAGAGCTAGCCTGGAAAGCTGTTGCTCAGCCTCATCTGCCCATGGCACTGCTCGCACAGAGGCACAGAGACTGGGGCTGCTTGCTTGTCTTGCCCCCTCAAACTTCAAACGTAGCTTAGGTGGTCCGTGCTGGGCGCCTCCGGCAGCCCTGCTCCGAAAATGCAAACGTCTGCAGATAGCTCGCAGGCAGAAAGAGCTAGCCTGGAAAGCTGTTGCTCAGCCTCATCTGCCCATGGCACTGCTCGCACAGAGGCACAGAGACTGGGGCTGCTTGCTTGTCTTGTCCCCTCAAACTTCAAACGTAGCTTAGGTGGTCTGTGCCGGGCGCCTCCGGCAGCCCTGCTCCGAAAATGCAAACGTCTGCAGATAGCTCGCAGGCAGAAAGAGCTAGCCTGGAAAGCTGTTGCTCAGCCTCATCTGCCCATGGCACTGCTCGCACAGAGGCACAGAGACTGGGGCTGCTTGCTTGTCTTGTCCCCTCAAACTTCAAACGTAGCTTAGGTGGTCCGTGCCGGGCGCCTCCGGCAGCCCTGCTCCGAAAATGCGAACGTCTGCAGATAGCTCGCAGCCAGAAAGAGCTAGCCTGGAAAGCTGTTGCTCAGCCTCATCTGCCCATGGCACTGCTCGCACAGAGGCACAGAGACTGGGGCTGCTTGCTTGTCTTGTCCCCTCAAACTTCAAACGTAGCTTAGGTGGTCCGTGCCGGGCGCATCCGGCAGCCCTGCTCCGAAAATGCGAACGTCTGCAGATAGCTCGCAGGCAGAAAGAGCTAGCCTGGAAAGCTGTTGCTCAGCCTCATCTGCCCATGGCACTGCTCGCACAGAGGCACAGAGACTGGGGCTGCTTGCTTGTCTTGTCCCCTCAAACTTCAAAGGTAACTTAGGTGGTCCGTGCAGGGCGCCTCCGGCAGCCCTGCTCCGAAAATGCAAACGTCTGCAGATAGCTCGCAGGCAGAAAGAGCTAGCCTGGAAAGCTGTTGCTCAGCCTCATCTGCCCATGGCACTGCTCGCACAGAGGCACAGAGACTGGGGCTGCTTGCTTGTCTTGCCCCCTCAAACTTCAAACGTAGCTTAGGTGGTCCGTGCCGGGCGCCTCCGGCAGCCCTGCTCCGAAAATGCGAACGTCTGCAGATAGCTCGCAGGCAGAAAGAGCTAGCCTGGAAAGCTGTTGCTCAGCCTCATCTGCCCATGGCACTGCTCGCACAGAGGCACAGAGACTGAGGCTGCTTGCTTGTTTTGTCCCCTCAAACTTCAAACGTAGCTTAGGTGGTCCGTGCCGGGCGCCTCCGGCAGCCCTGCTCCGAAAATGCAAACGTCTGCAGATAGCTCGCAGACAGAAAGAGCTAGCCTGGAAAGCTGTTGCTCAGCCTCATCTGCCCATGGCACTGCTCGCACAGAGGCACAGAGACTGGGGCTGCTTGCTTGTCTTGCCCCCTCAAACTTCAAACGTAGCTTAGGTGGTCCGTGCCAGGCGACTCCGGCAGCCCTGCTCCGAAAATGCAAACGTCTGCAGATAGCTCGCAGGCAGAAAGAGCTAGCCTGGAAAGCTGTTGCTCAGCCTCATCTGCCCATGGCACTGCTCGCACAGAGGCACAGAGACTGGGGCTGCTTGCTTGTCTTGCCCCCTCAAACTTCAAATGTAGCTTAGGTGGTCCGTGCCGGGCGCATCCGGCAGCCCTGCTCCGAAAATGCGAACGTCTGCAGATAGCTCGCAGGCAGAAAGAGCTAGCCTGGAAAGCTGTTGCTCAGCCTCATCTGCCCATGGCACTGCTCGCACAGAGGCACAGAGACTGGGGCTGCTTGCTTGTCTTGCCCCCTCAAACTTCAAACGTATCTTAGGTGGTCCGTGCCGGGCGCCTCCGGCAGCCCTGCTCCGAAAATGCGAACGTCTGCAGATAGCTCGCAGGCAGAAAGAGCTAGCCTGGAAAGCTGTTGCTCAGCCTCATCTGCCCATGGCACTGCTCGCACAGAGGCACAGAGACTGGGGCTGCTTGCTTGTCTTGTCCCCTCAAACTTCAAACGTAGCTTAGGTGGTCCGTGCCGGGCGCCTCCGGCACCCCTGCTCCTAAAATGCGAACGTCTGCAGATAGCTCGCAGACAGAAAGAGCTAGCCTGGAAAGCTGTTGCTCAGCCTCATCTGCCCATGGCACTGCTCGCACAGAGGCACAGAGACTGGGGCTGCTTGCTTGTCTTGCCCCCTCAAACTTCAAACGTAGCTTAGGTGGTCCGTGCCAGGCGCCTCCGGCAGCCCTGCTCCGAAAATGCGAACGTCTGCAGATAGCTCGCAGGCAGAAAGAGCTAGCCTGGAAAGCTGTTGCTCAGCCTCATCTGCCCATGGCACTGCTCGCACAGAGGCACAGAGACTGGGGCTGCTTGCTTGTCTTGTCCCCTCAAACTTCAAATGTAGCTTAGGTGGTCCGTGCCGGGCGCATCCGGCAGCCCTGCTCCGAAAATGCAAACGTCTGCAGATAGCTCGCAGGCAGAAAGAGCTAGCCTGGAAAGCTGTTGCTCAGCCTCATCTGCCCATGGCACTGCTCGCACAGAGGCACAGAGACTGGGGCTGCTTGCTTGTCTTGCCCCCTCAAACTTCAAACGTAGCTTAGGTGGTCCGTGCCGGGCGCCTCCAGCAGCCCTGCTCCGAAAATGCGAACGTCTGCAGATAGCTCGCAGGCAGAAAAAGCTAGCCTGGAAAGCTGTTGCTCAGCCTCATCTGCCCATGGCACTGCTGGCACAGAGGCACAGAGACTGGGGCTGCTTGCTTGTCTTGCCCCCTCAAACTTAAAACGTAGCTTAGGTGGTCCGTGCCGGGCGCCTCCGGCAGCCCTGCTCCGAAAATGCAAACGTCTGCAGATAGCTCGCAGGCAGAAAGAGCTAGCCTGGAAAGCTGTTGCTCATCCTCATCTGCCCATGGCACTGCTCGCACAGAGGCACAGAGACTGGGGCTGCTTGCTTGTCTTGTCCCCTCAAACTTCAAACGTAGCTTAGGTGGTCCGTGCCGGGCGCCTCCGGCAGCCCTGCTCCGAAAATGCAAACGTCTGCAGATAGCTCGCAGGCAGAAAGAGCTAGCCTGGAAAGCTGTTGCTCAGCCTCATCTGCCCATGGCACTGCTCGCACAGAGGCACAGAGACTGGGGCTGCTTGCTTGTCTTGCCCCCTCAAACTTCAAACGTAGCTTAGGTGGTCCGTGCCGGGCGCCTCCGGCAGCCCTGCTCCGAAAATGCGAACGTCTGCAGATAGCTCGCAGGCAGAAAGAGCTAGCCTGGAAAGCTGTTGCTCAGCCTCATCTGCCCATGGCACTGCTCGCACAGAGGCACAGAGACTGGGGCTGCTTGCTTGTCTTGTCCCCTCAAACTTCAAACGTAGCTTAGGTGGTCCGTGCCGGGCGCCTCCGGCAGCCCTGCTCCGAAAATGCAAACGTCTGCAGATAGCTCGCAGGCAGAAAGAGCTAGCCTGGAAAGCTGTTGCTCAGCCTCATCTGCCCATGGCACTGCTCGCACAGAGGCACAGAGACTGGGGCTGCTTGCTTGTCTTGTCCCCTCAAACTTCAAATGTGCTTAGGTGGTCCGTGCCGGGCGCCTCTGGCAGCCCTACTCCGAAAATGCAAACGTCTGCAGATAGCTCGCAGGCAGAAAGAACTAGCCTGGAAAGCTGTTGCTCAGCCTCATCTGCCCATGGCACTGCTCGCACAGAGGCACAGAGACTGGGGCTGCTTGCTTGTTTTGCCCCCTCAAACTTCAAACGTAGCTTAGGTGATCCGTGCCGGGCGCCTCCGGCAGCCCTGCTCCAAAAATGCAAACGTCTGCAGATAGCTCGCAGGCAGAAAGAGCTAGCCTGGAAAGCTGTTGCTCAGCCTCATCTGCCCATGGCACTGCTCGCACAGAGGCACAGAGACTGGGGCTGCTTGCTTGTCTTGCCCCCTCAAACTTCAAACGTAACTTAGGTGGTCCGTGCCGGGCGCCTCCGGCAGCCCTGCTCCGAAAATGCAAACATCTGCAGATAGCTTGCAGGCAGAAAGAGCTAGCCTGGAAAGCTGTTGCTCAGCCTCATCTGCCCATGGCACTGCTCGCACAGAGGCACAGAGACTGGGGCTGCTTGCTTGTCTTGCCCCCTCAAACTTCAAACGTAGCTTAGGTGGTCCGTGCCGTGCGCCTCCGGCAGCCCTGCTCCGAAAATGCAAACGTCTGCAGATAGCTCGCAGGCAGAAAGAGCTAGCCTGGAAAGCTGTTGCTCAGCCTCATCTGCCCATGGCACTGCTCGCACAGAGGCACAGAGACTGGGGCTGCTTGCTTGTCTTGTCCCCTCAAACTTCAAACGTAGCTTAGGTGGTCTGTGCCGGGCGCCTCCGGCAGCCCTGCTCCAAAAATGCCAACGTCTGCAGATAGCTCGAAGGCAGAAAGAGCTAGCCTGGAAAGCTGTTGCTCAGCCTCATCTGCCCATGGCACTGCTCGCACAGAGGCACAGAGACTGGGGCTGCTTGCTTGTCTTGTCCCCTCAAACTTCAAACGTAGCTTAGGTGGTCTCTGCCGGGCGCCTCCGGCAGCCCTGCTTCGAAAATGCGAACGTCTGCAGATAGCTCGCAGGCAGAAAGAGCTAGCCTGGAAAGCTGTTGCTCAGCCTCATCTGCCCATGGCACTGCTCGCACAGAGGCACAGAGACTGAGGCTGCTTGCTTGTTTTGTCCCCTCAAACTTCAAACGTAGCTTAGGTGGTCCGTGCCGGGCGCTTCCGGCAGCCCTGCTCCGAAAATGCAAACGTCTGCAGATAGCTCGCAGACAGAAAGAGCTAGCCTGGAAAGCTGTTGCTCAGCCTCATCTGCCCATGGCACTGCTCGCACAGAGGCACAGAGACTGGGGCTGCTTGCTTGTCTTGTCCCCTCAAACTTCAAACGTAGCTTAGGTGGTCCGTGCCAGGCGCCTCCGGCAGCCCTGCTCCGAAAATGCAAACGTCTGCAGATAGCTCGCAGGCAGAAAGAGCTAGCCTGGAAAGCTGTTGCTCAGCCTCATCTGCCCATGGCACTGCTCGCACAGAGGCACAGAGACTGGGGCTGCTTGCTTGTCTTGCCCCCTCAAACTTCAAATGTAGCTTAGGTGGTCCGTGCCGGGCGCATCCGGCAGCCCTGCTCCGAAAATGCGAACGTCTGCAGATAGCTCGCAGGCAGAAAGAGCTAGCCTGGAAAGCTGTTGCTCAGCCTCATCTGCCCATGGCACTGCTCGCACAGAGGCACAGAGACTGGGGCTGCTTGCTTGTCTTGCCCCCTCAAACTTCAAACGTAGCTTAGGTGGTCCGTGCCGGGCGCCTCCGGCAGCCCTGCTCCGAAAATGCGAACGTCTGCAGATAGCTCGCAGGCAGAAAGAGCTAGCCTGGAAAGCTGTTGCTCAGCCTCATCTGCCCATGGCACTGCTCGCACAGAGGCACAGAGACTGGGGCTGCTTGCTTGTCTTGTCCCCTCAAACTTCAAACGTAGCTTAGGTGGTCCGTGCCGGGCGCCTCCGGCACCCCTGCTCCTAAAATGCGAACGTCTGCAGATAGCACGCAGACAGAAAGAGCTAGCCTGGAAAGCTGTTGCTCAGCCTCATCTGCCGATGGCACTGCTCGCACAGAGGCACAGAGACTGGGGCTGCTTGCTTGTCTTGCCCCCTCAAACTTCAAACGTAGCTTAGGTGGTCCGTGCCAGGCGCCTCCGGCAGCCCTGCTCCGAAAATGCAAACGTCTGCAGATAGCTCGCAGGCAGAAAGAGCTAGCCTGGAAAGCTGTTGCTCAGCCTCATCTGCCCATGGCACTGCTCGCACAGAGGCACAGAGACTGGGGCTGCTTGCTTGTCTTGTCCCCTCAAACTTCAAATGTAGCTTAGGTGGTCCGTGCCGGGCGCATCCGGCAGCCCTGCTCCGAAAATGCGAACGTCTGCAGATAGCTCGCAGGCAGAAAGAGCTAGCCTGGAAAGCTGTTGCTCAGCCTCATCTGCCCATGGCACTGCTCGCACAGAGGCACAGAGACTGGGGCTGCTTGCTTGTCTTGCCCCCTCAAACTTCAAACGTAGCTTAGGTGGTCCGTGCCGGGCGCCTCCGGCAGCCCTGCTCCGAAAATGCGAACGTCTGCAGATAGCTCGCAGGCAGAAAGAGCTAGCCTGGAAAGCTGTTGCTCAGCCTCATCTGCCCATGGCACTGCTCGCACAGAGGCACAGAGACTGGGGCTGCTTGCTTGTCTTGCCCCCTCAAACTTCAAACGTAGCTTAGGTGGTCCGTGCCGGGTGCCTCCGGCAGCCCTGCTCCGAAAATGCAAACGTCTGCAGATAGCTCGCAGGCAGAAAGAGCTAGCCTGGAAAGCTGTTGCTCAGCCTCATCTGCCCATGGCACTGCTCGCACAGAGGCACAGAGACTGGGGCTGCTTGCTTGTCTTGTCCCCTCAAACTTCAAATGTGCTTAGGTGGTCCGTGCCGGGCGCCTCTGGCAGCCCTACTCCGAAAATGCAAACGTCTGCAGATAGCTCGCAGGCAGAAAGGACTAGCCTGGAAAGCTGTTGCTCAGCCTCATCTGCCCATGGCACTGCTCGCACAGAGGCACAGAGACTGGGGCTGCTTGCTTGTTTTGCCCCCTCAAACTTCAAACGTAGCTTAGGTGATCCGTGCCGGGCGCCTCCGGCAGCCCTGCTCCAAAAATGCAAACGTCTGCAGATAGCTCGCAGGCAGAAAGAGCTAGCCTGGAAAGCTGTTGCTCAGCCTTATCTGCCCATGGCACTGCTCGCACAGAGGCACAGAGACTGGGGCTGCTTGCTTGTCTTGCCCCCTCAAACTTCAAACGTAACTTAGGTGGTCCGTGCCGGGCGCCTCCGGCAGCCCTGCTCCGAAAATGCAAACATCTGCAGATAGCTTGCAGGCAGAAAGAGCTAGCCTGGAAAGCTGTTGCTCAGCCTCATCTGCCCATGGCACTGCTCGCACAGAGGCACAGAGACTGGGGCTGCTTGCTTGTCTTGTCCCCTCAAACTTCAAACGTAGCTTAGGTGGTCTGTGCCGGGCGCCTCCGGCAGCCCTGCTCCAAAAATGCGAACGTCTGCAGATAGCTCGAAGGCAGAAAGAGCTAGCCTGGAAAGCTGTTGCTCAGCCTCATCTGCCCATGGCACTGCTCGCACAGAGGCACAGAGACTGGGGCTGCTTGCTTGTCTTGTCCCCTCAAACTTCAAACGTAGCTTAGGTGGTCTCTGCCGGGCGCCTCCGGCAGCCCTGCTTCGAAAATGCGAACGTCTGCAGATAGCTCGCAGGCAGAAAGAGCTAGCCTGGAAAGCTGTTGCTCAGCCTCATCTGCCCATGGCACTGCTCGCACAGAGGCACAGAGACTGGGGCTGCTTGCTTGTCTTGTCCCCTCAAACTTCAAACGTATCTTAGGTGGTCCGTGCCGGGCGCCTCTGGCAGCCCTACTCCGAAAATGCAAACGTCTGCAGATAGCTCGCAGGCAGAAAGAACTAGCCTGGAAAGCTGTTGCTCAGCCTCATCTGCCCATGGCACTGCTCGCACAGAGGCACAGAGACTGGGGCTGCTTGCTTGTTTTGCCCCCTCAAACTTCAAACGTAGCTTAGGTGATCCGTGCCGGGCGCCTCCGGCAGCCCTGCTCCGAAAATGCGAACGTCTGCAGATAGCTCGCAGGCAGAAAGAGCTAGCCTGGAAAGCTGTTGCTCAGCCTCATCTGCCCATGGCACTGCTCGCACAGAGGCACAGAGACTGGGGCTGCTTGCTTGTCTTGTCCCCTCAAACTTCAAACGTAGCTTAGGTGGTCTCTGCCGGGCGCCTCCGGCAGCCCTGCTTCGAAAATGCGAACGTCTGCAGATAGCTCGCAGGCAGAAAGAGCTAGCCTGGAAAGCTGTTGCTCAGCCTCATCTGCCCATGGCACTGCTCGCACAGAGGCACAGAGACTGGGGCTGCTTGCTTGTCTTGTCCCCTCAAACTTCAAACGTAGCTTAGGTGGTCTCTGCCGGGCGCCTCCGGCAGCCCTGCTTCGAAAATGCGAACGTCTGCAGATAGCTCGCAGGCAGAAAGAGCTAGCCTGGAAAGCTGTTGCTCAGCCTCATCTGCCCATGGCACTGCTCGCACAGAGGCACAGAGACTGGGGCTGCTTGCTTGTCTTGTCCCCTCAAACTTCAAACGTAGCTTAGGTGGTCCGTGCCGGGCGCCTCCGGCAGCCCTGCTCCAAAAATCCAAACGTCTGCAGATAGCTCGCAGGAAGAAAGAGCTAGCCTGGAAAGCTGTTGCTCAGCCTCATCTGCCCATGGCACTCCTCGCACAGAGGCACAGAGACTGGGGCTGCTTGCTTGTCTTGTCCCCTCAAACTTCAAACGTAGCTTAGGTGGTCCGTGCCGGGCGCCTCCGGCAGCCCTGCTCCAAAATGCGAACGTCTGCAGATAGCTCGCAGGCAGAAAGAGCTAGCCTGGAAAGCTGTTGCTCAGCCTCATCTGCCCATGGCACTGCTCGCACAGAGGCACAGAGACTGGGGCTGCTTGCTTGTCTTGCCCCCTCAAACTTCAAACGTAGCTTAGGTGGTCCGTGCCGTGCGCCTCCGGCAGCCCTGCTCCGAAAATGCAAACGTCTGCAGATAGCTCGCAGGCAGAAAGAGCTAGCCTGGAAAGCTGTTGCTCAGCCTCATCTGCCCATGGCACTGCTCGCACAGAGGCACAGAGACTGGGGCTGCTTGCTTGTCTTGCCCCCTCAAACTTCAAACGTAGCTTAGATGGTCTGTGCCGGGCGCCTCCGGCAGCCCTGCTCCAAAAATGCGAACGTCTGCAGATAGCTCGTAGGCAGAAAGAGCTAGCCTGGAAAGCTGTTGCTCAGCCTCATCTGCCCATGGCACTGCTCGCACAGAGGCACAGAGACTGGGGCTGCTTGCTTGTCTTGTCCCCTCAAACTTCAAACGTAGCTTAGGTGGTCCGTGCCGGGCGCCTCCGGCAGCCCTGCTCCAAAATGCGAACGTCTGCAGATAGCTCGCAGGCAGAAAGAGCTAGCCTGGAAAGCTGTTGCTCAGCCTCATCTGCCCATGGCACTGCTCGCACAGAGGCACAGAGACTGGGGCTGCTTGCTTGTCTTGCCCCCTCAAACTTCAAACGTATCTTAGGTGGTCCGTGCCGGGCGCATCCGGCAGCCCTGCTCCGAAAATGCGAACGTCTGCAGATAGCTCGCAGGCAGAAAGAGCTAGCCTGGAAAGCTGTTGCTCAGCCTCATCTGCCCATGGCACTGCTCGCACAGAGGCACAGAGACTGGGGCTGCTTGCTTGTCTTGTCCCCTCAAACTTCAAACGTAGCTTAGGTGGTCTGTGCCGGGCGCCTCCGGCAGCCCTGCTCCGAAAATGCAAACTTCTGCAGATAGCTCGCAGGCAGAAAGAGCTAGCCTGGAAAGCTGTTGCTCAGCCTCATCTGCCCATGGCACTGCTCGCACAGAGGCACAGAGACTGGGGCTGCTTGCTTGTCTTGTCCCCTCAAACTTCAAACTTAGCTTAGGTGGTCTGTGCCGGGCGCCTCCGGCAGCCCTGCTCCGAAAATGCGAACGTCTGCAGATAGCTTGCAGGCAGAAAGAGCTAGCCTGGAAAGCTGTTGCTCAGCCTCATCTGCCCATGGCACTGCTCGCACAGAGGCACAGAGACTGGGGCTGCTTGCTTGTCTTGTCCCCTCAAACTTCAAACGTAGCTTAGGTGGTCCGTGCCGGGCGCATCCGGCAGCCCTGCTCCGAAAATGCGAACGTCTGCAGATAGCTCGCAGGCAGAAAGAGCTAGCCTGGAAAGCTGTTGCTCAGCCTCATCTGCCCATGGCACTGCTCGCACAGAGGCACAGAGACTGGGGCTGCTTGCTTGTCTTGTCCCCTCAAACTTCAAACGTAGCTTAGGTGGTCCGTGCCGGGCGCATCCGGCAGCCCTGCTCCGAAAATGCGAACGTCTGCAGATAGCTCGCAGGCAGAAAGAGCTAGCCTGGAAAGCTGTTGCTCAGCCTCATCTGCCCATGGCACTGCTGGCACAGAGGCACAGAGACTGGGGCTGCTTGCTTGTCTTGCCCCCTCAAACTTCAAAGGTAACTTAGGTGTTCTGTGCCGGGCGCCTCCGGCAGCCCTGCTTCAAAAATGCGAACGTCTGCAGATAGCTCGCAGGCAGAAAGAGCTAGCCTGGAAAGCTGTTGCTCAGCCTCATCTGCCCATGGCACTGCTCGCACAGAGGCACAGAGACTGGGGCTGCTTGCTTGTCTTGTCCCCTCAAACTTCAAATGTAGATTAGGTGGCCCGTGCCGGGCGCCTCCGGCAGCCCTGCTCCGAAAATGCAAACGTCTGCAGATAGCTCGCAGGCAGAAAGAGCTAGCCTGGAAAGCTGTTGCTCAGCCTCATCTGCCCATGGCACTGCTCGCACAGAGGCACAGAGACTGGGGCTGCTTGCTTGTCTTGTCCCCTCAAACTTCAAACGTAGCTTAGGTGGTCCGTGCCAGGCGCATCCGGCAGCCCTGCTCCGAAAATGCGAACGTCTGCAGATAGCTCGCAGGCAGAAAGAGCTAGCCTGGAAAGCTGTTGCTCAGCCTCATCTGCCCATGGCACTGCTCGCACAGAGGCACAGAGACTGGGGCTGCTTGCTTGTCTTGTCCCCTCAAACTTCAAACGTAGCTTAGGTGGTCTGTGCCGGGCGCCTCCGGCAGCCCTGCTCCGAAAATGCGAACGTCTGCAGATAGCTCGCAGGCAGAAAGAGCTAGCCTGGAAAGCTGTTGCTCAGCCTCATCTGCCCATGGCACTGCTCGCACAGAGGCACAGAGACTGGGGCTGCTTGCTTGTCTTGCCCCCTCAAACTTCAAATGTAGCTTAGGTGGTCCGTGCCGGGCGCCTCCGGCAGCCCTGCTCCAAAAATGCGAACGTCTGCAGATAGCTCGCAGGCAGAAAGAGCTAGCCTGGAAAGCTGTTGCTCAGCCTCATCTGCCCATGGCACTGCTCGCACAGAGGCACAGAGACGGGGGCTGCTTGCTTGTCTTGTCCCCGCAAACTTCAAACGTAGCTTAGGTGGTCCATGCCGGGCGCCTCCGGCAGCCATGCTATGAAAATGCAAACGTCTGCAGATAGCTTGCAGGCAGAAAGAGCTAGCCTGGAAAGCTGTTGCTCAGCCTCATCTGCCCATGGCACTGCTCGCACAGAGGCACAGAGACTGGGGCTGCTTGCTTGTCTTGCCCCCTCAAACTTCAAACGTAACTTAGGTGGTCCGTGCCGGGCGCCTCCGGCAGCCCTGCTCCGAAAATGCAAACATCTGCAGATAGCTTGCAGGCAGAAAGAGCTAGCCTGGAAAGCTGTTGCTCAGCCTCATCTGCCCATGGCACTGCTGGCACAGAGGCACAGAGACTGGGGCTGCTTGCTTGTCTTGCCCCCTCAAACTTCAAACGTAGCTTAGGTGGTCCGTGCCGTGCGCCTCCGGCAGCCCTGCTCCGAAAATGCAAACGTCTGCAGATAGCTCGCAGGCAGAAAGAGCTAGCCTGGAAAGCTGTTGCTCAGCCTCATCTGCCCATGGCACTGCTCGCACAGAGGCACAGAGACTGGGGCTGCTTGCTTGTCTTGTCCCCTCAAACTTCAAACGTAGCTTAGGTGGTCTGTGCCGGGCGCCTCCGGCATCCCTGCTCCAAAAATGCCAACGTCTGCAGATAGCTCGAAGGCAGAAAGAGCTAGCCTGGAAAGCTGTTGCTCAGCCTCATCTGCCCATGGCACTGCTCGCACAGAGGCACAGAGACTGGGGCTGCTTGCTTGTCTTGTCCCCTCAAACTTCAAACGTAGCTTAGGTGGTCTCTGCCGGGCGCCTCCGGCAGCCCTGCTTCGAAAATGCGAACGTCTGCAGATAGCTCGCAGGCAGAAAGAGCTAGCCTGGAAAGCTGTTGCTCAGCCTCATCTGCCCATGGCACTGCTCGCACAGAGGCACAGAGACTGAGGCTGCTTGCTTGTTTTGTCCCCTCAAACTTCAAACGTAGCTTAGGTGGTCCGTGCCGGGCGCTTCCGGCAGCCCTGCTCCGAAAATGCAAACGTCTGCAGATAGCTCGCAGACAGAAAGAGCTAGCCTGGAAAGCTGTTGCTCAGCCTCATCTGCCCATGGCACTGCTCGCACAGAGGCACAGAGACTGGGGCTGCTTGCTTGTCTTGTCCCCTCAAACTTCAAACGTAGCTTAGGTGGTCCGTGCCAGGCGCCTCCGGCAGCCCTGCTCCGAAAATGCAAACGTCTGCAGATAGCTCGCAGGCAGAAAGAGCTAGCCTGGAAAGCTGTTGCTCAGTCTCATCTGCCCATGGCACTGCTCGCACAGAGGCACAGAGACTGGGGCTGCTTGCTTGTCTTGCCCCCTCAAACTTCAAATGTAGCTTAGGTGGTCCGTGCCGGGCGCATCCGGCAGCCCTGCTCCGAAAATGCGAACGTCTGCAGATAGCTCGCAGGCAGAAAGAGCTAGCCTGGAAAGCTGTTGCTCAGCCTCATCTGCCCATGGCACTGCTCGCACAGAGGCACAGAGACTGGGGCTGCTTGCTTGTCTTGCCCCCTCAAACTTCAAACGTAGCTTAGGTGGTCCGTGCCGGGCGCCTCCGGCAGCCCTGCTCCGAAAATGCGAACGTCTGCAGATAGCTCGCAGGCAGAAAGAGCTAGCCTGGAAAGCTGTTGCTCAGCCTCATCTGCCCATGGCACTGCTCGCACAGAGGCACAGAGACTGGGGCTGCTTGCTTGTCTTGTCCCCTCAAACTTCAAACGTAGCTTAGGTGGTCCGTGCCGGGCGCCTCCGGCACCCCTGCTCCTAAAATGCGAACGTCTGCAGATAGCACGCAGACAGAAAGAGCTAGCCTGGAAAGCTGTTGCTCAGCCTCATCTGCCCATGGCACTGCTCGCACAGAGGCACAGAGACTGGGGCTGCTTGCTTGTCTTGCCCCCTCAAACTTCAAACGTAGCTTAGGTGGTCCGTGCCAGGCGCCTCCGGCAGCCCTGCTCCGAAAATGCAAACGTCTGCAGATAGCTCGCAGGCAGAAAGAGCTAGCCTGGAAAGCTGTTGCTCAGCCTCATCTGCCCATGGCACTGCTCGCACAGAGGCACAGAGACTGGGGCTGCTTGCTTGTCTTGTCCCCTCAAACTTCAAATGTAGCTTAGGTGGTCCGTGCCGGGCGCATCCGGCAGCCCTGCTCCGAAAATGCGAACGTCTGCAGATAGCTCGCAGGCAGAAAGAGCTAGCCTGGAAAGCTGTTGCTCAGCCTCATCTGCCCATGGCACTGCTCGCACAGAGGCACAGAGACTGGGGCTGCTTGCTTGTCTTGCCCCCTCAAACTTCAAACGTAGCTTAGGTGGTCCGTGCCGGGCGCCTCCGGCAGCCCTGCTCCGAAAATGCGAACGTCTGCAGATAGCTCGCAGGCAGAAAGAGCTAGCCTGGAAAGCTGTTGCTCAGCCTCATCTGCCCATGGCACTGCTCGCACAGAGGCACAGAGACTGGGGCTGCTTGCTTGTCTTGTCCCCTCAAACTTCAAACGTAGCTTAGGTGGTCCGTGCCGGGCGCCTCCGGCAGCCCTGCTCCGAAAATGCAAACGTCTGCAGATAGCTCGCAGGCAGAAAGAGCTAGCCTGGAAAGCTGTTGCTCAGCCTCATCTGCCCATGGCACTGCTCGCACAGAGGCACAGAGACTGGGGCTGCTTGCTTGTCTTGTCCCCTCAAACTTCAAATGTGCTTAGGTGGTCCGTGCCGGGCGCCTCTGGCAGCCCTACTCCGAAAATGCAAACGTCTGCAGATAGCTCGCAGGCAGAAAGGACTAGCCTGGAAAGCTGTTGCTCAGCCTCATCTGCCCATGGCACTGCTCGCACAGAGGCACAGAGACTGGGGCTGCTTGCTTGTTTTGCCCCCTCAAACTTCAAACGTAGCTTAGGTGATCCGTGCCGGGCGCCTCCGGCAGCCCTGCTCCAAAAATGCAAACGTCTGCAGATAGCTCGCAGGCAGAAAGAGCTAGCCTGTAAAGCTGTTGCTCAGCCTTATCTGCCCATGGCACTGCTCGCACAGAGGCACAGAGACTGGGGCTGCTTGCTTGTCTTGCCCCCTCAAACTTCAAACGTAACTTAGGTGGTCCGTGCCGGGCGCCTCCGGCAGCCCTGCTCCGAAAATGCAAACATCTGCAGATAGCTTGCAGGCAGAAAGAGCTAGCCTGGAAAGCTGTTGCTCAGCCTCATCTGCCCATGGCACTGCTCGCACAGAGGCACAGAGACTGGGGCTGCTTGCTTGTCTTGTCCCCTCAAACTTCAAACGTAGCTTAGGTGGTCTGTGCCGGGCGCCTCCGGCAGCCCTGCTCCAAAAATGCGAACGTCTGCAGATAGCTCGAAGGCAGAAAGAGCTAGCCTGGAAAGCTGTTGCTCAGCCTCATCTGCCCATGGCACTGCTCGCACAGAGGCACAGAGACTGGGGCTGCTTGCTTGTCTTGTCCCCTCAAACTTCAAACGTAGCTTAGGTGGTCTCTGCCGGGCGCCTCCGGCAGCCCTGCTTCGAAAATGCGAACGTCTGCAGATAGCTCGCAGGCAGAAAGAGCTAGCCTGGAAAGCTGTTGCTCAGCCTCATCTGCCCATGGCACTGCTCGCACAGAGGCACAGAGACTGGGGCTGCTTGCTTGTCTTGTCCCCTCAAACTTCAAACGTATCTTAGGTGGTCCGTGCCGGGCGCCTCTGGCAGCCCTACTCCGAAAATGCAAACGTCTGCAGATAGCTCGCAGGCAGAAAGAACTAGCCTGGAAAGCTGTTGCTCAGCCTCATCTGCCCATGGCACTGCTCGCACAGAGGCACAGAGACTGGGGCTGCTTGCTTGTTTTGCCCCCTCAAACTTCAAACGTAGCTTAGGTGATCCGTGCCGGGCGCCTCCGGCAGCCCTGCTCCGAAAATGCGAACGTCTGCAGATAGCTCGCAGGCAGAAAGAGCTAGCCTGGAAAGCTGTTGCTCAGCCTCATCTGCCCATGGCACTGCTCGCACAGAGGCACAGAGACTGGGGCTGCTTGCTTGTCTTGTCCCCTCAAACTTCAAACGTAGCTTAGGTGGTCTCTGCCGGGCGCCTCCGGCAGCCCTGCTTCGAAAATGCGAACGTCTGCAGATAGCTCGCAGGCAGAAAGAGCTAGCCTGGAAAGCTGTTGCTCAGCCTCATCTGCCCATGGCACTGCTCGCACAGAGGCACAGAGACTGGGGCTGCTTGCTTGTCTTGTCCCCTCAAACTTCAAACGTAGCTTAGGTGGTCTCTGCCGGGCGCCTCCGGCAGCCCTGCTTCGAAAATGCGAACGTCTGCAGATAGCTCGCAGGCAGAAAGAGCTAGCCTGGAAAGCTGTTGCTCAGCCTCATCTGCCCATGGCACTGCTCGCACAGAGGCACAGAGACTGGGGCTGCTTGCTTGTCTTGTCCCCTCAAACTTCAAACGTAGCTTAGGTGGTCCGTGCCGGGCGCCTCCGGCAGCCCTGCTCCAAAAATCCAAACGTCTGCAGATAGCTCGCAGGAAGAAAGAGCTAGCCTGGAAAGCTGTTGCTCAGCCTCATCTGCCCATGGCACTCCTCGCACAGAGGCACAGAGACTGGGGCTGCTTGCTTGTCTTGTCCCCTCAAACTTCAAACGTAGCTTAGGTGGTCCGTGCCGGGCGCCTACGGCAGCCCTGCTCCAAAATGCGAACGTCTGCAGATAGCTCGCAGGCAGAAAGAGCTAGCCTGGAAAGCTGTTGCTCAGCCTCATCTGCCCATGGCACTGCTCGCACAGAGGCACAGAGACTGGGGCTGCTTGCTTGTCTTGCCCCCTCAAACTTCAAACGTAGCTTAGGTGGTCCGTGCCGGGCGCCTCCGGCAGCCCTGCTCCAAAATGCGAACGTCTGCAGATAGCTCGCAGGCAGAAAGAGCTAGCCTGGAAAGCTGTTGCTCAGCCTCATCTGCCCATGGCACTGCTCGCACAGAGGCACAGAGACTGGGGCTGCTTGCTTGTCTTGCCCCCTCAAACTTCAAACGTAGCTTAGGTGGTCCGTGCCGGGCGCATCCGGCAGCCCTGCTCCGAAAATGCGAACGTCTGCAGATAGCTCGCAGGCAGAAAGAGCTAGCCTGGAAAGCTGTTGCTCAGCCTCATCTGCCCATGGCACTGCTCGCACAGAGGCACAGAGACTGGGGCTGCTTGCTTGTCTTGTCCCCTCAAACTTCAAACGTAGCTTAGGTGGTCTGTGCCGGGCGCCTCCGGCAGCCCTGCTCCGAAAATGCAAACTTCTGCAGATAGCTCACAGGCAGAAAGAGCTAGCCTGGAAAGCTGTTGCTCAGCCTCATCTGCCCATGGCACTGCTCGCACAGAGGCACAGAGACTGGGGCTGCTTGCTTGTCTTGTCCCCTCAAACTTCAAATGTAGCTTAGGTGGTCCGTGCCGGGCGCCTCCGGCAGCCCTGCTCCGAAAATGCGAACGTCTGCAGATAGCTTGCAGGCAGAAAGAGCTAGCCTGGAAAGCTGTTGCTCAGCCTCATCTGCCCATGGCACTGCTCGCACAGAGGCACAGAGACTGGGGCTGCTTGCTTGTCTTGTCCCCTCAAACTTCAAACGTAGCTTAGGTGGTCTGTGCCGGGCGCCTCCGGCAGCCCTGCTCCGAAAATGCGAACGTCTGCAGATAGCTCGCAGGCAGAAAGAGCTAGCCTGGAAAGCTGTTGCTCAGCCTCATCTGCCCATGGCACTGCTCGCACAGAGGCACAGAGACTGGGGCTGCTTGCTTGTCTTGTCCCCTCAAACTTCAAACGTAGCTTAGGTGGTCGGTGCCGGGCGCCTCCGGCAGCCCTGCTCCAAAAGTGCGAACGTCTGCAGATAGCTCGCAGGCAGAAAGAGCTAGCCTGGAAAGCTGTTGCTCAGCCTCATCTGCCCATGGCACTGCTCGCACAGAGGCACAGAGACTGGGGCTGCTTGCTTGTCTTGTCCCCTCAAACTTCAAACGTAGCTTAGGTGGTCCGTGCCGGGCGCCTCCGGCAGCCCTGCTCCGAAAATGCGAACGTCTGCAGATAGCTCGCAGGCAGAAAGAGCTAGCCTGGAAAGCTGTTGCTCAGCCTCATCTGCCCATGGCACTGCTGGCACAGAGGCACAGAGACTGGGGCTGCTTGCTTGTCTTGCCCCCTCAAACTTCAAAGGTAACTTAGGTGGTCTGTGCCGGGCGCCTCCGGCAGCCCTGCTTCAAAAATGCGAACGTCTGCAGATAGCTCGCAGGCAGAAAGAGCTAGCCTGGAAAGCTGTTGCTCAGCCTCATCTGCCCATGGCACTGCTCGCACAGAGGCACAGAGACTGGGGCTGCTTGCTTGTCTTGTCCCCTCAAACTTCAAATGTAGATTAGGTGGCCCGTGCCGGGCGCCTCCGGCAGCCCTGCTCCGAAAATGCAAACGTCTGCAGATAGCTCGCAGGCAGAAAGAGCTAGCCTGGAAAGCTGTTGCTCAGCCTCATCTGCCCATGGCACTGCTCGCACAGAGGCACAGAGACTGGGGCTGCTTGCTTGTCTTGTCCCCTCAAACTTCAAACGTAGCTTAGGTGGTCTGTGCCGGGCGCCTCCGGCAGCCCTGCTCCAAAAGTGCGAACGTCTGCAGATAGCTCGCAGGCAGAAAGAGCTAGCCTGGAAAGCTGTTGCTCAGCCTCATCTGCCCATGGCACTGCTCGCACAGAGGCACAGAGACTGGGGCTGCTTGCTTGTCTTGTCCCCTCAAACTTCAAACGTAGCTTAGGTGGTCCGTGCCAGGCGCATCCGGCAGCCCTGCTCCGAAAATGCGAACGTCTGCAGATAGCTCGCAGGCAGAAAGAGCTAGCCTGGAAAGCTGTTGCTCAGCCTCATCTGCCCATGGCACTGCTCGCACAGAGGCACAGAGACTGGGGCTGCTTGCTTGTCTTGTCCCCTCAAACTTCAAACGTAGCTTAGGTGGTCCATGCCGGGCGCCTCCGGCAGCCATGCTATGAAAATGCAAACGTCTGCAGATAGCTTGCAGGCAGAAAGAGCTAGCCTGGAAAGCTGTTGCTCAGCCTCATCTGCCCATGGCACTGCTCGCACAGAGGCACAGAGACTGGGGCTGCTTGCTTGTCTTGTCCCCTCAAACTTCAAACGTAGCTTAGGTGGTCTGTGCCGGGCGCCTCCGGCAGCCCTGCTCCGAAAATGCAAACGTCTGCAGATAGCTCGCAGGCAGAAAGAGCTAGCCTGGAAAGCTGTTGCTCAGCCTCATCTGCCCATGGCACTGCTCGCACAGAGGCACAGAGACTGGGGCTGCTTGCTTGTCTTGTCCCCTCAAACTTCAAACGTAGCTTAGGTGGTCTGTGCCGGGCGCCTCCGGCAGCCCTGCTCCGAAAATGCGAACGTCTGCAGATAGCTCGCAGGCAGAAAGAGCTAGCCTGGAAAGCTGTTGCTCAGCCTCATCTGCCCATGGCACTGCTCGCACAGAGGCACAGAGACTGGGGCTGCTTGCTTGTCTTGTCCCCTCAAACTTCAAACGTAACTTAGGTGGTCCGTGCCGGGCGCATCCGGCAGCTCTGCTCCGAAAATGCAAACGTCTGCAGATAGCTCGCAGGCAGAAAGAGCTAGCCTGGAAAGCTGTTGCTCAGCCTCATCTGCCCATGGCACTGCTCGCACAGAGGCACAGAGACTGGGGCTGCTTGCTTGTCTTGTCCCCGCAAACTTCAAACGTAGCTTAGGTGGTCTGTGCCGGGCGCCTCCGGCAGCCCTGCTCCGAAAATGCAAACGTCTGCAGATAGCTCGCAGGCAGAAAGAGCTAGCCTGGAAAGCTGTTGCTCAGCCTCATCTGCCCATGGCACTGCTCGCACAGAGGCACAGAGACTGGGGCTGCTTGCTTGTTTTGCCCCCTCAAACTTCAAACGTAGCTTAGGTGGTCCGTGGCGGGCGCATCCGGCAGCCCTGCTCCGAAAATGCAAACGTCTGCAGATAGCTCGCAGGCAGAAAGAGCTAGCCTGGAAAGCTGTTGCTCAGCCTCATCTGCCCATGGCACTGCTCGCACAGAGGCACAGAGACTGGGGCTGCTTGCTTGTCTTGCCCCCTCAAACTTCAAACGTAGCTTAGGTGGTCCGTGACGGGCGCCTCCGGCAGCCCTGCTCCGAAAATGCAAACGTCTGCAGATAGCTCGCAGGCAGAAAGAGCTAGCCTGGAAAGCTGTTGCTCAGCCTCATCTGCCCATGGCACTGCTCGCACAGAGGCACAGAGACTGGGGCTGCTTGCTTGTCTTGTCCCCTCAAACTTCAAACGTAGCTTAGGTGGTCCGTGCCGGGCGCCTCCGGCAGCCCTGCTCCGAAAATGCAAACGTCTGCAGATAGCTCGCAGGCAGAAAGAGCTAGCCTGGAAAGCTGTTGCTCAGCCTCATCTGCCCATGGCACTGCTCGCACAGAGGCACAGAGACTGGGGCTGCTTGCTTGTCTTGTCCCCTCAAACTTCAAACGTAGCTTAGGTGGTCCGTGCCGGTTACATCCGGCAGCCCTGCTCCAAAAATGCAAACGTCTGCAGATAGCTCGCAGGCAGAAAGAGCTAGCCTGGAAAGCTGTTGCTCAGCCTCATCTGCCCATGGCACTGCTCGCACAGAGGCACAGAGACTGGGGCTGCTTGCTTGTTTTCCCCCTCAAACTTCAAACGTAGCTTAGGTGGTCCGTGCCGGGCGTCTCCGGCAGCCCTGCTCCGAAAATGCAAACGTCTGCAGATAGCTCGCAGGCAGAAAGAGCTAGCCTGGAAAGCTGTTGCTCAGCCTCATCTGCCCATGGCACTGCTCGCACAGAGGCACAGAGACTGGGGCTGCTTGCTTGTCTTGCCCCCTCAAACTTCAAACGTAGCTTAGGTGGTCCGTGCCGGGCGCATCCGGCAGCCCTGCTCCGAAAATGCAAACGTCTGCAGATAGCTCGCAGGCAGAAAGAGCTAGCCTGGAAAGCTGTTGCTCAGCCTCATCTGCCCATGGCACTGCTCGCACAGAGGCACAGAGACTGGGGCTGCTTGCTTGTCTTGCCCCCTCAAACTTCAAACGTAGCTTAGGTGGTCCGTGCCGGGCGCCTCCGGTAGCCCTGCTCCGAAAATGCAAACGTCTGCAGATAGCTCGCAGGCAGAAAGAGCTAGCCTGGAAAGCTGTTGCTCAGCCTCATCTGCCCATGGCACTGCTCGCACAGAGGCACAGTGACTGGGGCTGCTTGCTTGTCTTGTCCCCTCAAACTTCAAACGTAGCTTAGGTGGTCTGTGCCGGGCGCCTCCGGCAGCCCTGCTCCGAAAATGCAAACGTCTGCAGATAGCTCGCAGGCAGAAAGAGCTAGCCTGGAAAGCTGTTGCTCAGCCTCATCTGCCCATGGCACTGCTCGCACAGAGGCACAGAGACTGGGGCTGCTTGCTTGTCTTGCCCCCTCAAACTTCAAACGTAGCTTAGGTGGTCCGTGACGGGCGCCTCCGGCAGCCCTGCTCCGAAAATGCAAACGTCTGCAGATAGCTCGCAGGCAGAAAGAGCTAGCCTGGAAAGCTGTTGCTCATCCTCATCTGCCCATGGCACTGCTCGCACAGAGGCACAGAGACTGGGGCTGCTTGCTTGTCTTGTCCCCTCAAACTTCAAACGTAGCTTAGGTGGTCCGTGCCGGGCGCCTCCGGCAGCCCTGCTCCGAAAATGCAAACGTCTGCAGATAGCTCGCAGGCAGAAAGAGCTAGCCTGGAAAGCTGTTGCTCAGCCTCATCTGCCCATGGCACTGCTCGCACAGAGGCACAGAGACTGGGGCTGCTTGCTTGTCTTGCCCCCTCAAACTTCAAACGTAGCTTAGGTGGTCCGTGCCGGGCGCATCCGGCAGCCCTGCTCCGAAAATGCAAACGTCTGCAGATAGCTCGCAGGCAGAAAGAGCTAGCCTGGAAAGCTGTTGCTCAGCCTCATCTGCCCATGGCACTGCTCGCACAGAGGCACAGAGACTGGGGCTGCTTGCTTGTCTTGCCCCCTCAAACTTCAAACGTAGCTTAGGTGGTCCGTGCCGGGCGCCTCCGGTAGCCCTGCTCCGAAAATGCAAACGTCTGCAGATAGCTCGCAGGCAGAAAGAGCTAGCCTGGAAAGCTGTTGCTCAGCCTCATCTGCCCATGGCACTGCTCGCACAGAGGCACAGTGACTGGGGCTGCTTGCTTGTCTTGTCCCCTCAAACTTCAAACGTAGCTTAGGTGGTCTGTGCCGGGCGCCTCCGGCAGCCCTGCTCCGAAAATGCAAACGTCTGCAGATAGCTCGCAGGCAGAAAGAGCTAGCCTGGAAAGCTGTTGCTCAGCCTCATCTGCCCATGGCACTGCTCGCACAGAGGCACAGAGACTGGGGCTGCTTGCTTGTCTTGCCCCCTCAAACTTCAAACGTAGCTTAGGTGGTCCGTGACGGGCGCCTCCGGCAGCCCTGCTCCGAAAATGCAAACGTCTGCAGATAGCTCGCAGGCAGAAAGAGCTAGCCTGGAAAGCTGTTGCTCAGCCTCATCTGCCCATGGCACTGCTCGCACAGAGGCACAGAGACTGGGGCTGCTTGCTTGTCTTGTCCCCTCAAACTTCAAACGTAGCTTAGGTGGTCCGTGCCGGGCGCCTCCGGCAGCCCTGCTCCGAAAATGCAAACGTCTGCAGATAGCTCGCAGGCAGAAAGAGCTAGCCTGGAAAGCTGTTGCTCAGCCTCATCTGCCCATGGCACTGCTCGCACAGAGGCACAGAGACTGGGGCTGCTTGCTTGTCTTGTCCCCTCAAACTTCAAACGTAGCTTAGGTGGTCCGTGCCGGGCGCCTCCGGCAGCCCTGCTCCGAAAATGCAAACGTCTGCAGATAGCTCGCAGGCAGAAAGAGCTAGCCTGGAAAGCTGTTGCTCAGCCTCATCTGCCCATGGCACTGCTCGCACAGAGGCACAGAGACTGGGGCTGCTCGCTTGTTTTCCCCCTCAAACTTCAAACGTAGCTTAGGTGGTCCGTGCCGGGCGCCTCCGGCAGCCCTGCTCCGAAAATGCAAACGTCTGCAGATAGCTCGCAGGCAGAAAGAGCTAGCCTGGAAAGCTGTTGCTCAGCCTCATCTGCCCATGGCACTGCTCGCACAGAGGCACAGAGACTGGGGCTGCTTGCTTGTCTTGCCCCCTCAAACTTCAAACGTAGCTTAGGTGGTCCGTGACGGGCGCCTCCGGCAGCCCTGCTCCGAAAATGCAAACGTCTGCAGATAGCTCGCAGGCAGAAAGAGCTAGCCTGGAAAGCTGTTGCTCAGCCTCATCTGCCCATGGCACTGCTCGCACAGCGGCACAGAGACTGGGGCTGCTTGCTTGTCTTGTCCCCTCAAACTTCAAACGTAGCTAAGGGGGTCCGTTCCTGGCGCCTCCGGCAGCCCTGCTCCGAAAATGCGAACGTCTGCAGATAGCTCGCAGGAAGAAAGAGCTAGCCTGGAAAGCTGTTGCTCAGCCTCATCTGCCCATGGCACTGCTCGCACAGAGGCACAGAGACTGGGGCTGCTTGCTTGTCTTGTCCCCTCAAACTTCAAATGTAACTTAGGTGGTCCGTGCCGGGCGCATCCGGCAGCTCTGCTCCGAAAATGCGAACGTCTGCAGATAGCTCGCAGGCAGAAAGAGCTAGCCTGGAAAGCTGTTGCTCAGCCTCATCTGCCCATGGCACTGCTCGCACAGAGGCACAGAGACTGGGGCTGCTTGCTCGTCTTGTCCCCTCAAACTTCAAACGTAGCTTAGGTGGTCTGTGCCGGGCGCCTCCGGCAGCCCTGCTCCAAAAATGCGAACGTCTGCAGATAGCTCGCAGGCAGAAAGAGCTAGCCTGGAAAGCTGTTGCTCAGCCTCATCTGCCCATGGCACTGCTCGCACAGAGGCACAGAGACTGGGGCTGCTTGCTTGTCTTGTCCCCTCAAAATTCAAACGTAGCTTAGGTGGTCCGTGCCGGGCGCCTCCGGCAGCCCTGCTCCGAAAATCCAAACGTCTGCAGATAGCTCGCAGGCAGAAAGAGCTAGCCTGGAAAGCTGTTGCTCAGCCTCATCTGCCCATGGCACTGCTCGCACAGAGGCACAGAGACTGGGGCTGCTTGCTTGTCTTGTCCCCTCAAACTTCAAATGTAGCTTAGGTGGTCCGTGCCGGGCGCATCCGGCAGCCTACTCCGAAAATGCGAACGTCTGCAGATAGCTCGCAGGCAGAAAGAGCTAGCCTGGAAAGCTGTAGCTCAGCCTCATCTGCCCATGGCACTGCTCGCACAGAGGCACAGAGACTGGGGCTGCTTGCTTGTTTTGCCCACTCAAACTTCAAACGTAGCTTAGGTGGTCCGTGGCGGGCGCATCCGGCAGCCCTGCTCCGAAAATGCAAACGTCTGCAGATAGCTGGCAGGCAGAAAGAGCTAGCCTGGAAAGCTGTTGCTCAGCCTCATCTGCCCATGGCACTGCTCGCACAGAGGCACAGAGACTGGGGCTGCTTGCTTGTCTTGTCCCCTCAAACTTCAAATGTATCTTAGGTGGTCCGTGCCGGGCGCATCCGGCAGCCCTGCTCCGAAAATGCAAACGTCTGCAGATAGCTCGCAGGCAGAAAGAGCTAGCCTGGAAAGCTGTTGCTCAGCCTCATCTGCCCATGGCACTGCTCGCACAGAGGCACAGAGACTGGGGCTGCTTGCTTGTCTTGTCCCCTCAAACTTCAAACGTAGCTTAGGTGGTCCGTGCCGGGCGCCTCCGGCAGCCCTGCTCCGAAAATGCAAACGTCTGCAGATAGCTCGCAGGCAGAAAGAGCTAGCCTGGAAAGCTGTTGCTCAGCCTCATCTGCCCATGGCACTGCTCGCACAGAGGCACAGAGACTGGGGCTGCTTGCTTGTCTTGTCCCCTCAAACTTCAAACGTAGCTTAGGTGGTCGGTGCCGGGCGCCTCCGGCAGCCCTGCTCCGAAAATGCAAACGTCTGCAGATAGCTCGCAGGAAGAAAGAGCTAGCCTGGAAAGCTGTTGCTCAGCCTCATCTGCCCATGGCACTGCTCGCACAGAGGCACAGAGACTGGGGCTGCTTGCTTGTTTTGCCCCCTCAAACTTAAAACGTAGCTTAGGTGGTCCGTGCCGGGCGCCTCCGGCAGACCTGCTCCGAAAATGCGAACGTCTGCAGATAGCTCGCAGGCAGAAAGAGCTAGCCTGGAAAGCTGTTGCTCAGCCTCATCTGCCCATGGCACTGCTCGAACAGAGGCACAGAGACTGGGGCTGCTTGCTTGTCTTGTCCCCTCAAACTTCAAACGTAGCTTAGGTGGTCTGTGCCGGGCGCCTCCGGCAGCCCTGCTCCGAAAATGCGAACGTCTGCAGATAGCTCGCAGGCAGAAAGAGCTAGCCTGGAAAGCTGTTGCTCAGCCTCATCTGCCCATGGCACTGCTCGCACAGAGGCACAGAGACTGGGGCTGCTTGCTTGTCTTGTCCCCTCAAACTTCAAATGTAGCTTAGGTGGTCCGTGCGGGGCGCATCCTGCAGCCCTGCTCCGAAAATGCAAACGTCTGCAGATAGCTCGCAGGCAGAAAGAGCTAGCCTGGAAAGCTGTTGCTCAGCCTCATCTGCCCATGGCACTGCTCGCACAGAGGCACAGAGACTGGGGCTGCTTGCTTGTCTTGTCCCCTCAAACTTCAAACGTAGCTTAGGTGGTCCGTGCCGGTTGCATCCGGCAGCCCTGCTCCAAAAATGCAAACGTCTGCAGATAGCTCGCAGGCAGAAAAAGCTAGCCTGGAAAGCTGTTGCTCAGCCTCATCTGCCCATGGCACTGCTCGCACAGCGGCACAGAGACTGGGGCTGCTTGCTTGTCTTCTCCCCTCAAACTTCAAACGTAGCTTAGGTGGTCCGTGCCGGGCGCCTCCGGCAGCCCTGCTCCGAAAATGCAAACGTCTGCAGATAGCTCGCAGGCAGAAAGAGCTAGCCTGGAAAGCTGTTGCTCAGCCTCATCTGCCCATGGCACTGCTCGCACAGAGGCACAGAGACTGGGACTGCTTGCTTGTCTTGTCCCCTCAAACTTCAAACGTAGCTTAGGTGGTCCGTGCCGGGCGCCTCCGGCAGCCCTGCTCCGAAAATGCAAACGTCTGCAGATAGCTCGCAGGCAGAAAGAGCTAGCCTGGAAAGCTGTTGCTCAGCCTCATCTGCCCATGGCACTGCTCGCACAGAGGCACAGAGACTGGGGCTGCTTGCTTGTCTTGTCCCCTCAAACTTCAAACGTAGCTTAGGTGGTCCGTGCCGGGCGCCTCCGGCAGCCCTGCTCCGAAAATGCAAACGTCTGCAGATAGCTCGCAGGCAGAAAGAGCTAGCCTGGAAAGCTGTTGCTCAGCCTCATCTGCCCATGGCACTGCTCGCACAGAGGCACAGAGACTGGGGCTGCTTGCTTGTCTTGTCCCCTCAAACTTCAAACGTAGCTTAGGTGGTCCGTGCCGGGCGCCTCCGGCAGCCCTGCTCCGAAAATGCAAACGTCTGCAGATAGCTCGCAGGAAGAAAGAGCTAGCCTGGAAAGCTGTTGCTCAGCCTCATCTGCCCATGGCACTGCTCGCACAGAGGCACAGAGACTGGGGCTGCTTGCTTGTTTTGCCCCCTCAAACTTAAAACGTAGCTTAGGTGGTCCGTGCCGGGCGCCTCCGGCAGCCCTGCTCCGAAAATGCGAACGTCTGCAGATAGCTCGCAGGCAGAAAGAGCTAGCCTGGAAAGCTGTTGCTCAGCCTCATCTGCCCATGGCACTGCTCGCACAGAGGCACAGAGACTGGGGCTGCTTGCTTGTCTTGTCCCCTCAAACTTCAAATGTAGCTTAGGTGGTCCGTGCCGGGCGCATCCGGCAGCCTACTCCGAAAATGCGAACGTCTGCAGATAGATCGCAGGCAGAAAGAGCTAGCCTGGAAAGCTGTTGCTCAGCCTCATCTGCCCATGGCACTGCTCGCACAGAGGCACAGAGACTGGGGCTGCTTGCTTGTTTTGCCCACTCAAACTTCAAACGTAGCTTAGGTGGTCCGTGCCGGGCGCATCCGGCAGCCCTGCTCCGAAAATGCAAACGTCTGCAGATAGCTGGCAGGCAGAAAGAGCTAGCCTGGAAAGCTGTTGCTCAGCCTCATCTGCCCATGGCACTGCTCGCACAGAGGCACAGAGACTGGGGCTGCTTGCTTGTCTTGTCCCCTCAAACTTCAAATGTATCTTAGGTGGTCCGTGCCGGGCGCATCCGGCAGCCCTGCTCCGAAAATGCAAACGTCTGCAGATAGCTCGCAGGCAGAAAGAGCTAGCCTGGAAAGCTGTTGCTCAGCCTCATCTGCCCATGGCACTGCTCGCACAGAGGCACAGAGACTGGGGCTGCTTGCTTGTCTTGTCCCCTCAAACTTCAAACGTAGCTTAGGTGGTCCGTGCCGGGCGCCTCCGGCAGCCCTGCTCCGAAAATGCAAACGTCTGCAGATAGCTCGCAGGCAGAAAGAGCTAGCCTGGAAAGCTGTTGCTCAGCCTCATCTGCCCATGGCACTGCTCGCACAGAGGCACAGAGACTGGGGCTGCTTGCTTGTCTTGTCCCCTCAAACTTCAAACGTAGCTTAGGTGGTCCGTGCCGGGCGCATCCGGCAGCCCTGCTCCGAAAATGCAAACGTCTGCAGATAGCTCGCAGGAAGAAAGAGCTAGCCTGGAAAGCTGTTGCTCAGCCTCATCTGCCCATGGCACTGCTCGCACAGAGGCACAGAGACTGGGGCTGCTTGCTTGTTTTGCCCCCTCAAACTTCAAACGTAGCTTAGGTGGTCCGTGCCGGGCGCCTCCGGCAGACCTGCTCCGAAAATGCGAACGTCTGCAGATAGCTCGCAGGCAGAAAGAGCTAGCCTGGAAAGCTGTTGCTCAGCCTCATCTGCCCATGGCACTGCTCGAACAGAGGCACAGAGACTGGGGCTGCTTGCTTGTCTTGTCCCCTCAACCTTCAAACGTAGCTTAGGTGGTCCGTGCCGGGCGCCTCCGGCAGCCCTGCTCCGAAAATGCGAACGTCTGCAGATAGCTCGCAGGCAGAAAGAGCTAGCCTGGAAAGCTGTTGCTCAGCCTCATCTGCCCATGGCACTGCTCGCACAGAGGCACAGAGACTGGGGCTGCTTGCTTGTCTTGTCCCCTCAAACTTCAAATGTAGCTTAGGTGGTCCGTGCGGGGCGCATCCGGCAGCCCTGCTCCGAAAATGCAAACGTCTGCAGATAGCTCGCAGGCAGAAAGAGCTAGCCTGGAAAGCTGTTGCTCAGCCTCATCTGCCCATGGCACTGCTCGCACAGAGGCACAGAGACTGGGGCTGCTTGCTTGTCTTGTCCCCTCAAACTTCAAACGTAGCTTAGGTGGTCCGTGCCGGGCGCCTCCGGCAGCCCTGCTCCGAAAATGCAAACGTCTGCAGATAGCTCGCAGGCAGAAAGAGCTAGCCTGGAAAGCTGTTGCTCAGCCTCATCTGCCCATGGCACTGCTCGCACAGAGGCACAGAGACTGGGGCTGCTTGCTTGTCTTGTCCCCTCAAACTTCAAACGTAGCTTAGGTGGTCCGTGCCGGGCGCCTCCGGCAGCCCTGCTCCGAAAATGCAAACGTCTGCAGATAGCTCGCAGGAAGAAAGAGCTAGCCTGGAAAGCTGTTGCTCAGCCTCATCTGCCCATGGCACTGCTCGCACAGAGGCACAGAGACTGGGGCTGCTTGCTTGTTTTGCCCCCTCAAACTTAAAACGTAGCTTAGGTGGTCCGTGCCGGGCGCCTCCGGCAGACCTGCTCCGAAAATGCGAACGTCTGCAGATAGCTCGCAGGCAGAAAGAGCTAGCCTGGAAAGCTGTTGCTCAGCCTCATCTGCCCATGGCACTGCTCGAACAGAGGCACAGAGACTGGGGCTGCTTGCTTGTCTTGTCCCCTCAAACTTCAAACGTAGCTTAGGTGGTCTGTGCCGGGGGCCTCCGGCAGCCCTGCTCCGAAAATGCGAACGTCTGCAGATAGCTCGCAGGCAGAAAGAGCTAGCCTGGAAAGCTGTTGCTCAGCCTCATCTGCCCATGGCACTGCTCGCACAGAGGCACAGAGACTGGGGCTGCTTGCTTGTCTTGTCCCCTCAAACTTCAAATGTAGCTTAGGTGGTCCGTGCGGGGCGCATCCGGCAGCCCTGCTCCGAAAATGCAAACGTCTGCAGATAGCTCGCAGGCAGAAAGAGCTAGCCTGGAAAGCTGTTGCTCAGCCTCATCTGCCCATGGCACTGCTCGCACAGAGGCACAGAGACTGGGGCTGCTTGCTTGTCTTGTCCCCTCAAACTTCAAACGTAGCTTAGGTGGTCCGTGCCGGTTGCATCCGGCAGCCCTGCTCCAAAAATGCAAACGTCTGCAGATAGCTCGCAGGCAGAAAAAGCTAGCCTGGAAAGCTGTTGCTCAGCCTCATCTGCCCATGGCACTGCTCGCACAGCGGCACAGAGACTGGGGCTGCTTGCTTGTCTTCTCCCCTCAAACTTCAAACGTAGCTTAGGTGGTCCGTGCCGGGCGCCTCCGGCAGCCCTGCTCCGAAAATGCAAACGTCTGCAGATAGCTCGCAGGCAGAAAGAGCTAGCCTGGAAAGCTGTTGCTCAGCCTCATCTGCCCATGGCACTGCTCGCACAGAGGCACAGAGACTGGGGCTGCTTGCTTGTCTTGTCCCCTCAAACTTCAAACGTAGCTTAGGTGGTCCGTGCCGGGCGCCTCCGGCAGCCCTGCTCCGAAAATGCAAACGTCTGCAGATAGCTCGCAGGAAGAAAGAGCTAGCCTGGAAAGCTGTTGCTCAGCCTCATCTGCCCATGGCACTGCTCGCACAGAGGCACAGAGACTGGGGCTGCTTGCTTGTTTTGCCCCCTCAAACTTAAAACGTAGCTTAGGTGGTCCGTGCCGGGCGCCTCCGGCAGCCCTGCTCCGAAAATGCGAACGTCTGCAGATAGCTCGCAGGCAGAAAGAGCTAGCCTGGAAAGCTGTTGCTCAGCCTCATCTGCCCATGGCACTGCTCGCACAGAGGCACAGAGACTGGGGCTGCTTGCTTGTCTTGTCCCCTCAAACTTCAAACGTAGCTTAGGTGGTCCGTGCCGGGCGCCTCCGGCAGCCCTGCTCCGAAAATGCAAACGTCTGCAGATAGCTGGCAGGCAGAAAGAGCTAGCCTGGAAAGCTGTTGCTCAGCCTCATCTGCCCATGGCACTGCTCGCACAGAGGCACAGAGACTGGGGCTGCTTGCTTGTCTTGTCCCCTCAAACTTCAAATGTAGCTTAGGTGGTCCGTGCCGGGCGCATCCGGCAGCCTACTCCGAAAATGCGAACGTCTGCAGATAGCTCGCAGGCAGAAAGAGCTAGCCTGGAAAGCTGTTGCTCAGCCTCATCTGCCCATGGCACTGCTCGCACAGAGGCACAGAGACTGGGGCTGCTTGCTTGTTTTGCCCACTCAAACTTCAAACGTAGCTTAGGTGGTCCGTGCCGGGCGCATCCGGCAGCCCTGCTCCGAAAATGCAAACGTCTGCAGATAGCTGGCAGGCAGAAAGAGCTAGCCTGGAAAGCTGTTGCTCAGCCTCATCTGCCCATGGCACTGCTCGCACAGAGGCACAGAGACTGGGGCTGCTTGCTTGTCTTGTCCCCTCAAACTTCAAATGTATCTTAGGTGGTCCGTGCCGGGCGCATCCGGCAGCCCTGCTCCGAAAATACAAACGTCTGCAGATAGCTCGCAGGCAGAAAGAGCTAGCCTGGAAAGCTGTTGCTCAGCCTCATCTGCCCATGGCACTGCTCGCACAGAGGCACAGAGACTGGGGCTGCTTGCTTGTCTTGTCCCCTCAAACTTCAAACGTAGCTTAGGTGGTCCGTGCCGGGCGCCTCCGGCAGCCCTGCTCCGAAAATGCAAACGTCTGCAGATAGCTCGCAGGCAGAAAGAGCTAGCCTGGAAAGCTGTTGCTCAGCCTCATCTGCCCATGGCACTGCTCGCACAGAGGCACAGAGACTGGGGCTGCTTGCTTGTCTTGTCCCCTCAAACTTCAAACGTAGCTTAGGTGGTCCGTGCCGGGCGCCTCCGGCAGCCCTGCTCCGAAAATGCAAACGTCTGCAGATAGCTCGCAGGAAGAAAGAGCTAGCCTGGAAAGCTGTTGCTCAGCCTCATCTGCCCATGGCACTGCTCGCACAGAGGCACAGAGACTGGGGCTGCTTGCTTGTTTTGCCCCCTCAAACTTAAAACGTAGCTTAGGTGGTCCGTGCCGGGCGCCTCCGGCAGACCTGCTCCGAAAATGCGAACGTCTGCAGATAGCTCGCAGGCAGAAAGAGCTAGCCTGGAAAGCTGTTGCTCAGCCTCATCTGCCCATGGCACTGCTCGAACAGAGGCACAGAGACTGGGGCTGCTTGCTTGTCTTGTCCCCTCAAACTTCAAACGTAGCTTAGGTGGTCTGTGCCGGGCGCCTCCGGCAGCCCTGCTCCGAAAATGCGAACGTCTGCAGATAGCTCGCAGGCAGAAAGAGCTAGCCTGGAAAGCTGTTGCTCAGCCTCATCTGCCCATGGCACTGCTCGCACAGAGGCACAGAGACTGGGGCTGCTTGCTTGTCTTGTCCCCTCAAACTTCAAATGTAGCTTAGGTGGTCCGTGCGGGGCGCATCCGGCAGCCCTGCTCCGAAAATGCAAACGTCTGCAGATAGCTCGCAGGCAGAAAGAGCTAGCCTGGAAAGCTGTTGCTCAGCCTCATCTGCCCATGGCACTGCTCGCACAGAGGCACAGAGACTGGGGCTGCTTGCTTGTCTTGTCCCCTCAAACTTCAAACGTAGCTTAGGTGGTCCGTGCCGGTTGCATCCGGCAGCCCTGCTCCAAAAATGCAAACGTCTGCAGATAGCTCGCAGGCAGAAAAAGCTAGCCTGGAAAGCTGTTGCTCAGCCTCATCTGCCCATGGCACTGCTCGCACAGCGGCACAGAGACTGGGGCTGCTTGCTTGTCTTGTCCCCTCAAACTTCAAACGTAGCTTAGGTGGTCCGTGCCGGGCGCCTCCGGCAGCCCTGCTCCGAAAATGCAAACGTCTGCAGATAGCTCGCAGGCAGAAAGAGCTAGCCTGGAAAGCTGTTGCTCAGCCTCATCTGCCCATGGCACTGCTCGCACAGAGGCACAGAGACTGGGGCTGCTTGCTTGTCTTGTCCCCTCAAACTTCAAACGTAGCTTAGGTGGTCCGTGCCGGGCGCCTCCGGCAGCCCTGCTCCGAAAATGCAAACGTCTGCAGATAGCTCGCAGGCAGAAAGAGCTAGCCTGGAAAGCTGTTGCTCAGCCTCATCTGCCCATGGCACTGCTCGCACAGAGGCACAGAGACTGGGGCTGCTTGCTTGTCTTGTCCCCTCAAACTTCAAACGTAGCTTAGGTGGTCCGTGCCGGGCGCCTCCGGCAGCCCTGCTCCGAAAATGCAAACGTCTGCAGATAGCTCGCAGGCAGAAAGAGCTAGCCTGGAAAGCTGTTGCTCAGCCTCATCTGCCCATGGCACTGCTCGCACAGAGGCACAGAGACTGGGGCTGCTTGCTTGTCTTGTCCCCTCAAACTTCAAACGTAGCTTAGGTGGTCCGTGCCGGGCGCCTCCGGCAGCCCTGCTCCAAAAATGCAAACGTCTGCAGATAGCTCGCAGGAAGAAAGAGCTAGCCTGGAAAGCTGTTGCTCAGCCTCATCTGCCCATGGCACTGCTCGCACAGAGGCACAGAGACTGGGGCTGCTTGCTTGTCTTGTCCCCTCAAACTTCAAACGTAGCTTAGGTGGTCCGTGCCGGGCGCCTCCGGCAGACCTGCTCCGAAAATGCGAACGTCTGCAGATAGCTCGCAGGCAGAAAGAGCTAGCCTGGAAAGCTGTTGCTCAGCCTCATCTGCCCATGGCACTGCTCGAACAGAGGCACAGAGACTGGGGCTGCTTGCTTGTCTTGTCCCCTCAAACTTCAAACGTAGCTTAGGTGGTCTGTGCCGGGCGCCTCCGGCAGCCCTGCTCCAAAAATGCGAACGTCTGCAGATAGCTCGCAGGCAGAAAGAGCTAGCCTGGAAAGCTGTTGCTCAGCCTCATCTGCCCATGGCACTGCTCGCACAGAGGCACAGAGACTGGGGCTGCTTGCTTGTCTTGTCCCCTCAAACTTCAAACGTAGCTTAGGTGGTCCGTGCCGGGCGCCTCCGGCAGCCCTGCTCCGAAAATGCAAACGTCTGCAGATAGCTCGCAGGCAGAAAGAGCTAGCCTGGAAAGCTGTTGCTCAGCCTCATCTGCCCATGGCACTGCTCGCACAGAGGCACAGAGACTGGGGCTGCTTGCTTGTCTTGTCCCCTCAAACTTCAAACGTAGCTTAGGTGGTCCGTGCCGGGCGCCTCCGGCAGCCCTGCTCCGAAAATGCAAACGTCTGCAGATAGCTCGCAGGCAGAAAGAGCTAGCCTGGAAAGCTGTTGCTCAGCCTCATCTGCCCATGGCACTGCTCGCACAGAGGCACAGAGACTGGGGCTGCTTGCTTGTTTTGCCCCCTCAAACTTCAAACGTAGCTTAGGTGGTCCGTGCCGGGCGCCTCCGGCAGACCTGCTCCGAAAATGCGAACGTCTGCAGATAGCTCGCAGGCAGAAAGAGCTAGCCTGGAAAGCTGTTGCTCAGCCTCATCTGCCCATGGCACTGCTCGAACAGAGGCACAGAGACTGGGGCTGCTTGCTTGTCTTGTCCCCTCAAACTTCAAACGTAGCTTAGGTGGTCTGTGCCGGGCGCCTCCGGCAGCCCTGCTCCGAAAATGCGAACGTCTGCAGATAGCTCGCAGGCAGAAAGAGCTAGCCTGGAAAGCTGTTGCTCAGCCTCATCTGCCCATGGCACTGCTCGCACAGAGGCACAGAGACTGGGGCTGCTTGCTTGTCTTGTCCCCTCAAACTTCAAATGTAGCTTAGGTGGTCCGTGCGGGGCGCATCCGGCAGCCCTGCTCCGAAAATGCAAACGTCTGCAGATAGCTCGCAGGCAGAAAGAGCTAGCCTGGAAAGCTGTTGCTCAGCCTCATCTGCCCATGGCACTGCTCGCACAGAGGCACAGAGACTGGGGCTGCTTGCTTGTCTTGTCCCCTCAAACTTCAAACGTAGCTTAGGTGGTCCATGCCGGTTGCATCCGGCAGCCCTGCTCCAAAAATGCGAACGTCTGCAGATAGCTCGCAGGCAGAAAAAGCTAGCCTGGAAAGCTGTTGCTCAGCCTCATCTGCCCATGGCACTGCTCGCACAGAGGCACAGAGACTGGGGCTGCTTGCTTGTCTTCTCCCCTCAAACTTCAAACGTAGCTTAGGTGGTCCGTGCCGGGCGCCTCCGGCAGCCCTGCTCCGAAAATGCAAACGTCTGCAGATAGCTCGCAGGCAGAAAGAGCTAGCCTGGAAAGCTGTTGCTCAGCCTCATCTGCCCATGGCACTGCTCGCACAGAGGCACAGAGACTGGGGCTGCTTGCTTGTCTTGTCCCCTCAAACTTCAAACGTAGCTTAGGTGGTCCGTGGCGGGCGCCTCCGGCAGCCCTGCTCCGAAAATGCAAACGTCTGCAGATAGCTCGCAGGCAGAAAGAGCTAGCCTGGAAAGCTGTTGCTCAGCCTCATCTGCCCATGGCACTGCTCGCACAGAGGCACAGAGACTGGGGCTGCTTGCTTGTCTTGTCCCCTCAAACTTCAAACGTAGCTTAGGTGGTCCGTGCCAGGCGCCTCCGGCAGCCCTGCTCCGAAAATGCAAACGTCTGCAGATAGCTCGCAGGCAGAAAGAGCTAGCCTGGAAAGCTGTTGCTCAGCCTCATCTGCCCATGGCACTGCTCGCACAGAGGCACAGAGACTGGGGCTGCTTGCTTGTCTTGTCCCCTCAAACTTCAAACGTAGCTTAGGTGGTCCGTGCCGGGCGCCTCCGGCAGCCCTGCTCCGAAAATGCAAACGTCTGCAGATAGCTCGCAGGAAGAAAGAGCTAGCCTGGAAAGCTGTTGCTCAGCCTCATCTGCCCATGGCACTGCTCGCACAGAGGCACAGAGACTGGGGCTGCTTGCTTGTTTTGCCCCCTCAAACTTAAAACGTAGCTTAGGTGGTCCGTGCCGGGCGCCTCCGGCAGACCTGCTCCGAAAATGCGAACGTCTGCAGATAGCTCGCAGGCAGAAAGAGCTAGCCTGGAAAGCTGTTGCTCAGCCTCATCTGCCCATGGCACTGCTCGCACAGAGGCACAGAGACTGGGGCTGCTTGCTTGTCTTGTCCCCTCAAACTTCAAACGTAGCTTAGGTGGTCCGTGCCGGTTGCATCCGGCAGCCCTGCTCCAAAAATGCGAATGTCTGCAGATAGCTCGCAGGCAGAAAAAGCTAGCCTGGAAAGCTGTTGCTCAGCCTCATCTGCCCATGGCACTGCTCGCACAGCGGCACAGAGACTGGGGCTGCTTGCTTGTCTTGTCCCCTCAATCTTCAAACGTAACTTAGGTGGTCCGTGCCGGGCGCCTCCGGCAGCCCTGCTCCGAAAATGCAAACGTCTGCAGATAGCTCGCAGGCAGAAAGAGCTAGCCTGGAAAGCTGTTGCTCAGCCTCATCTGCCCATGGCACTGCTCGCACAGAGGCACAGAGACTGGGGCTGCTTGCTTGTCTTGTCCCCTCAAACTTCAAACGTAGCTTAGGTGGTCCGTGCCGGGCGCCTCCGGCAGCCCTGCTCCGAAAATGCAAACGTCTGCAGATAGCTCGCAGGCAGAAAGAGCTAGCCTGGAAAGCTGTTGCTCAGCCTCATCTGCCCATGGCACTGCTCGCACAGAGGCACAGAGACTGGGGCTGCTTGCTTGTCTTGTCCCCTCAAACTTCAAACGTAGCTTAGGTGGTCCGTGCCGGGCGCCTCCGGCAGCCCTGCTCCGAAAATGCAAACGTCTGCAGATAGCTCGCAGGAAGAAAGAGCTAGCCTGGAAAGCTGTTGCTCAGCCTCATCTGCCCATGGCACTGCTCGCACAGAGGCACAGAGACTGGGGCTGCTTGCTTGTTTTGCCCCCTCAAACTTAAAACGTAGCTTAGGTGGTCCGTGCCGGGCGCCTCCGGCAGACCTGCTCCGAAAATGCGAACGTCTGCAGATAGCTCGCAGGCAGAAAGAGCTAGCCTGGAAAGCTGTTGCTCAGCCTCATCTGCCCATGGCACTGCTCGCACAGAGGCACAGAGACTGGGGCTGCTTGCTTGTCTTGTCCCCTCAAACTTCAAACGTAGCTTAGGTGGTCCGTGCCGGTTGCATCCGGCAGCCCTGCTCCAAAAATGCGAACGTCTGCAGATAGCTCGCAGGCAGAAAAAGCTAGCCTGGAAAGCTGTTGCTCAGCCTCATCTGCCCATGGCACTGCTCGCACAGCGGCACAGAGACTGGGGCTGCTTGCTTGTCTTGTCCCCTCAAACTTCAAACGTAGCTTAGGTGGTCCGTGCCGGGCGCCTCCGGCAGCCCTGCTCCGAAAATGCAAACGTCTGCAGATAGCTCGCAGGCAGAAAGAGCTAGCCTGGAAAGCTGTTGCTCAGCCTCATCTGCCCATGGCACTGCTCGCACAGAGGCACAGAGACTGGGGCTGCTTGCTTGTCTTGTCCCCTCAAACTTCAAACGTAGCTTAGGTGGTCCGTGCCGGGCGCCTCCGGCAGCCCTGCTCCGAAAATGCAAACGTCTGCAGATAGCTCGCAGGCAGAAAGAGCTAGCCTGGAAAGCTGTTGCTCAGCCTCATCTGCCCATGGCACTGCTCGCACAGAGGCACAGAGACTGGGGCTGCTTGCTTGTCTTGTCCCCTCAAACTTCAAACGTAGCTTAGGTGGTCCGTGCCGGGCGCCTCCGGCAGCCCTGCTCCGAAAATGCAAACGTCTGCAGATAGCTCGCAGGCAGAAAGAGCTAGCCTGGAAAGCTGTTGCTCAGCCTCATCTGCCCATGGCACTGCTCGCACAGAGGCACAGAGACTGGGGCTGCTTGCTTGTCTTGTCCCCTCAAACTTCAAACGTAGCTTAGGTGGTCCGTGCCGGGCGCCTCCGGCAGCCCTGCTCCGAAAATGCAAACGTCTGCAGATAGCTCGCAGGAAGAAAGAGCTAGCCTGGAAAGCTGTTGCTCAGCCTCATCTGCCCATGGCACTGCTCGCACAGAGGCACAGAGACTGGGGCTGCTTGCTTGTTTTGCCCCCTCAAACTTAAAACGTAGCTTAGGTGGTCCGTGCCGGGCGCCTCCGGCAGACCTGCTCCGAAAATGCGAACGTCTGCAGATAGCTCGCAGGCAGAAAGAGCTAGCCTGGAAAGCTGTTGCTCAGCCTCATCTGCCCATGGCACTGCTCGAACAGAGGCACAGAGACTGGGGCTGCTTGCTTGTCTTGTCCCCTCAAACTTCAAACGTAGCTTAGGTGGTCTGTGCCGGGCGCCTCCGGCAGCCCTGCTCCGAAAATGCGAACGTCTGCAGATAGCTCGCAGGCAGAAAGAGCTAGCCTGGAAAGCTGTTGCTCAGCCTCATCTGCCCATGGCACTGCTCGCGCAGAGGCACAGAGACTGGGGCTGCTTGCTTGTCTTGTCCCCTCAAACTTCAAATGTAGCTTAGGTGGTCCGTGCGGGGCGCATCCGGCAGCCCTGCTCCGAAAATGCAAACGTCTGCAGATAGCTCGCAGGCAGAAAGAGCTAGCCTGGAAAGCTGTTGCTCAGCCTCATCTGCCCATGGCACTGCTCGCACAGAGGCACAGAGACTGGGGCTGCTTGCTTGTCTTGTCCCCTCAAACTTCAAACGTAGCTTAGGTGGTCCGTGCCGGGCGCCTCCGGCAGCCCTGCTCCGAAAATGCAAACGTCTGCAGATAGCTCGCAGGCAGAAAGAGCTAGCCTGGAAAGCTGTTGCTCAGCCTCATCTGCCCATGGCACTGCTCGCACAGAGGCACAGAGACTGGGGCTGCTTGCTTGTCTTGTCCCCTCAAACTTCAAACGTAGCTTAGGTGGTCCGTGCCGGGCGCCTCCGGCAGCCCTGCTCCGAAAATGCAAACGTCTGCAGATAGCTCGCAGGCAGAAAGAGCTAGCCTGGAAAGCTGTTGCTCAGCCTCATCTGCCCATGGCACTGCTCGCACAGAGGCACAGAGACTGGGGCTGCTTGCTTGTCTTGTCCCCTCAAACTTCAAACGTAGCTTAGGTGGTCCGTGCCGGGCGCCTCCGGCAGCCCTGCTCCGAAAATGCAAACGTCTGCAGATAGCTCGCAGGAAGAAAGAGCTAGCCTGGAAAGCTGTTGCTCAGCCTCATCTGCCCATGGCACTGCTCGCACAGAGGCACAGAGACTGGGGCTGCTTGCTTGTTTTGCCCCCTCAAACTTCAAACGTAGCTTAGGTGGTCCGTGCCGGTTGCATCCGGCAGCCCTGCTCCAAAAATGCGAACGTCTGCAGATAGCTCGCAGGCAGAAAAAGCTAGCCTGGAAAGCTGTTGCTCAGCCTCATCTGCCCATGGCACTGCTCGCACAGAGGCACAGAGACTGGGGCTGCTTGCTTGTCTTGTCCCCTCAAACTTCAAACGTAGCTTAGGTGGTCCGTGCCGGGCGCCTCCGGCAGCCCTGCTCCGAAAATGCAAACGTCTGCAGATAGCTCGCAGGCAGAAAGAGCTAGCCTGGAAAGCTGTTGCTCAGCCTCATCTGCCCATGGCACTGCTCGCACAGAGGCACAGAGACTGGGGCTGCTTGCTTGTCTTGCACCCTCAAACTTCAAACGTAGCTTAGGTGGTCCGTGCCGGGCGCCTCCGGCAGCCCTGCTCCGAAAATGCAAACGTCTGCAGATAGCTCGCAGGCAGAAAGAGCTAGCCTGGAAAGCTGTTGCTCAGCCTCATCTGCCCGTGGCACTGCTCGCACAGAGGCACAGAGACTGGGGCTGCTTGCTTGTCTTGTCCCCTCAAACTTCAAACGTAGCTTAGGTGGTCCGTGCCGGGCGCCTCCGGCAGCCCTGCTCCGAAAATGCAAACGTCTGCAGATAGCTCGCAGGCAGAAAGAGCTAGCCTGGAAAGCTGTTGCTCAGCCTCATCTGCCCATGGCACTGCTCGCACAGAGGCACAGAGGCTGGGGCTGCTTGCTTGTCTTGTCCCCTCAAACTTCAAACGTAGCTTAGGTGGTCTGTGCCGGGCGCCTCCGGCAGCCCTGCTCCGAAAATGCAAACGTCTGCAGATAGCTCGCAGGCAGAAAGAGCTAGCCTAGAAAGCTGTTGCTCAGTTTCATCTGCCCATGGCACTGCTCGCACAGAGGCACAGAGACTGGGGCTGCTTGCTTGTCTTGTCTCCTCAAACTTCAAACGTAGCTTAGGTGGTCTGTGCCGGGCGCCTCCGGCAGCCCTGCTCCGAAAATGCGAACGTCTGCAGATAGCTCGCAGGCAGAAAGAGCTAGCCTGGAAAGCTGTTGCTCAGCCTCATCTGCCCATGGCACTGCTCGCACAGAGGCACAGAGAGTGGGGCTGCTTGCTTGTCTTGTCCCCTCAAACTTCAAATGTAGCTTAGGTGGTCCGTGCCGGGCGCATCCGGCAGCCCTGCTCCGAAAATGCGAACGTCTGCAGATAGCTCGCAGGCAGAAAGAGCTAGCCTGGAAAGCTGTTGCTCAGCCTCATCTGCCCATGGCACTGCTCGCACAGAGGCACAGAGACTGGGGCTGCTTGCTTGTCTTGTCCCCTCAAGCTTCAAACGTAGCTTAGGTGGTCCGTGCCGGGCGCCTCCGGCAGCCCTGCTCCGAAAATGCGAACGTCTGCAGATAGCTCGCAGGCAGAAAGAGCTAGCCTAGAAAGCTGTTGCTCAGCCTCATCTGCCCATGGCACTGCTCGCACAGAGGCACAGAGACTGGGGCTGCTTGCTTGTCTTGTCCCCTCAAACTTCAAACGTAGCTTAGGTGGTCTGTGCCGGGCGCCTCCGGCAGCCCTGCTCCGAAAATGCGAACGTCTGCAGATAGCTCGCAGGCAGAAAGAGCTAGCCTGGAAAGCTGTTGCTCAGCCTCATCTGCCCATGGCACTGCTCGCACAGAGGCACAGAGACTGGGGCTGCTTGCTTGTCTTGTCCCCTCAAACTTCAAATGTATCTTAGGTTGTCCGTGCCGTGCGCCTCCGGCAACCCTGCTCCGAAAATGCAAACGTCTGCATATAGCTCGCAGGCAGAAAGAGCTAGCCTGGAAAGCTGTTGCTCAGCCTCATCTGCCCATGGCACTGCTCGCACAGAGGCACAGAGACTGGGGCTGCTTGCTTGTCTTGTCCCCTTAAATTTCAAACGTAGCTTAGGTGGTCCGTGCCGGGCACCTCCGGCAGCCCTGCTCCGAAAATGCAAATGTCTGCAGATAGCTCACAGGCAGAAAGAGCTAGCCTGGAAAGCTGTTGCTCAGCCTCATCTGCCCATGGCACTGCTCGCACAGAGGCACAGAGACTGGGGCTGCTTGCTTGTCTTGTCCCCTCAAACTTCAAACGTAGCTTAGGTGGTCCGTGCCGGGCGCCTCCGGCAGCCCTGCTCCGAAAATGCGAACGTCTGCAGATAGCTCGCAGGCAGAAAGAGCTAGCCTGGAAAGCTGTTGCTCAGCCTCATCTGCCCATGGCACTGCTCGCACAGAGGCACAGAGACTGGGGCTGCTTGCTTGTCTTGTCCCCTCAAACTTCAAATGTAAATTAGGTGGTCCGTGCCGGGCGCATCCGGCAGCCCTGCTCCGAAAATGCAAACGTCTGCAGATAGCTCGCAGGCAGAAAGAGCTAGCCTGGAAAGCTGTTGCTCAGCCTCATCTGCCCATGGCACTGCTCGCACAGAGGCACAGAGACTGGGGCTGCTTCCTTGTCTTGCCCCCTCAAACTTCAAACGTAGCTTAGGTGGTCCGTGCCGGGCGCATCCGGCAGCCCTGCTCCGAAAATGCAAACGTCTGCAGATAGCTCGCAGGCAGAAAAAGCTAGCCTGGAAAGCTGTTGCTCAGCCTCATCTGCCCATGGCACTGCTCGCACAGCGGCACAGAGACTGGGGCTGCTTGCTTGTCTTGTCCCCTCAAACTTCAAACGTAGCTTAGGTGGTCCGTGCCGGGCGCCTCCGGCAGCCCTGCTCCGAAAATGCAAACGTCTGCAGATAGCTCGCAGGCAGAAAGAGCTAGCCTGGAAAGCTGTTGCTCAGCCTCATCTGCCCATGGCACTGCTCGCACAGAGGCACAGAGACTGGGGCTGCTTGCTTGTCTTGTCCCCTCAAACTTCAAACGTAGTTTAGGTGGTCTGTGACGGGCGCCTCCGGCAGCCCTGCTCCGAAAATGCAAACGTCTGCAGATAGCTCGCAGGCAGAAAGAGCTAGCCTAGAAAGCTGTTGCTCAGCCTCATCTGCCCATGGCACTGCTCGCACAGAGGCACAGAGACTGGGGCTGCTTGCTTGTCTTGTCCCCTCAAACTTCAAACGTAGCTTAGGTGGTCTGTGCCGGGCGCCTCCGGCAGCCCTGCTCCGAAAATGCAAACGTCTGCAGATAGCTGGCAGGCAGAAAGAGCTAGCCTGGAAAGCTGTTGCTCAGCCTCATCTGCCCATGGCACTGCTCGCACAGAGGCACAGAGACTGGGGCTGCTTGCTTGTCTTGTCCCCTCAAACTTCAAATGTATCTTAGGTTGTCCGTGCCGGGCGCATCCGGCAGCCCTGCTCCGAAAATGCGAACGTCTGCAGATAGCTCGCAGGCAGAAAGAGCTAGCCTGGAAAGCTGTTGCTCAGCCTCATCTGCCCATGGCACTGCTCGCACAGAGGCACAGAGACTGGGGCTGCTTGCTTGTCTTGTCCCCTCAAACTTCAAATGTAGCTTAGGTGGTCTGTGCCGGGCGCCTCCGGCAGCCCTGCTCCGAAAATGCAAACGTCTGCAGATAGCTCGCAGGCAGAAAGAGCTAGCCTGGAAAGCTGTTGCTCAGCCTCATCTGCCCGTGGCACTGCTCGCACAGAGGCACAGAGACTGGGGCTGCTTGCTTGTTTTGCCCCCTCAAACTTAAAACGTAGCTTAGGTGGTCCGTTCCGGGCGCCTCCGGCAGCCCTGCTCCGAAAATGCGAACGTCTGCAGATAGCTCGCAGGCAGAAAGAGCTAGCCTGGAAAGCTGTTGCTCAGCCTCATCTGCCCATGGCACTGCTCGCACAGAGGCACAGAGACTGGGGCTGCTTGCTTGTCTTGTCCCCTCAAACTTCAAATGTAGCTTAGGTGGTCTGTGCCGGGCGCCTCCGGCAGCCCTGCTCCGAAAATGCAAACGTCTGCAGATAGCTCGCAGGCAGAAAGAGCTAGCCTGGAAAGCTGTTGCTCAGCCTCATCTGCCCATGGCACTGCTCGCACAGAGGCACAGAGACTAGGGCTGCTTGCTTGTCTTGTCCCCTCAAACTTCAAATGTAGCTTAGGTGGTCCGTGCCGGGCGCATACGGCAGCCCTGCTCCGAAAATGCCAACGTCTGCAGATAGCTCGCAGGCAGAAAGAGCTAGCCTGGAAAGCTCTTGCTCAGCCTCATCTGCCCATGGCACTGCTCGCACAGAGGCACAGAGACTGGGGCTACTTGCTTGTCTTGCACCATCAAACTTCAAACGTAGCTTAGGTGGTCCGTGCCGGTTGCATCCGGCAGCCCTGCTCCGAAAATGCGAACGTCTGCAGATAGCTCGCAGGCAGAAAGAGCTAGCCTGGAAAGCTGTTGCTCAGCCTCATCTGCCCATGGCACTGCTCGCACAGAGGCACAGAGACTGGGGCTGCTTGCTTGTCTTGTCCCCTCAAACTTCAAACGTAGCTTAGGTGGTCTGTGCCGGGCGCCCCCGGCAGCCCTGCTCCGAAAATGCAAACGTCTGCAGATAGCTCGCAGCCAGAAAGAGCTAGCCTGGAAAGCTGTTGCTCAGCTTCATCTGCCCATGGCACTGCTCGCACAGAGGCACAGAGACTGGGGCTGCTTGCTTGTCTTGTCCCCTCAAACTTCAAACGTAGCTTAGGTGGTCCGTGCCGGGCGCATCCGGCAGCCCTGCTCCGAAAATGCGAACGTCTGCAGATAGCTCGCAGGCAGAAAGAGCTAGCCTGGAAAGCTGTTGCTCAGCCTCATCTGCCCATGGCACTGCTCGCACAGAGGCACAGAGACTGGGGCTGCTTGCTTGTCTTGCCACCTCAAACTTCAAACGTAGCTTAGGTGGTCCGTGCCGGGCACCTCCGGCAGCCCTGCTCCGAAAATGCAAACGTCTGCAGATAGCTCGCAGGCAGAAAGAGCTAGCCTGGAAAGCTGTTGCTCAGCCTCATCTGCCCATGGCACTGCTCGCACAGAGGCACAGAGACTGGGGCTGCTTGCTTGTCTTGTCCCCTCAAACTTCAAACGTAGCTTAGGTGGTCTGTGCCGGGCGCCCCCGGCAGCCCTGCTCCGAAAATGCAAACGTCTGCAGATAGCTCGCAGCCAGAAAGAGCTAGCCTGGAAAGCTGTTGCTCAGCCTCATCTGCCCATGGCACTGCTCGCACAGAGGCACAGAGACTGGGGCTGCTTGCTTGTCTTGTCCCCTCAAACTTCAAACGTAGCTTAGGTGGTCCGTGCCGGGCGCATCCGGCAGCCCTGCTCCGAAAATGCGAACGTCTGCAGATAGCTCGCAGGCAGAAAGAGCTAGCCTGGAAAGCTGTTGCTCAGCCTCATCTGCCCATGGCACTGCTCGCACAGAGGCACAGAGACTGGGGCTGCTTGCTTGTCTGGTCCCCTCAAACTTCAAATGTAACTTAGGTGGTCCGTGCCGGGCGCATCCGGCAGCCCTGCTCCGAAAATGCAAACGTCTGCAGATAGCTCGCAGGCAGAAAGAGCTAGCCTGGAAAGCTGTTGCTCAGCCTCATCTGCCCATGGCACTGCTCGCACAGAGGCACAGAGACTGGGGCTGCTTGCTTGTCTTGCCCCTTCAAACTTCAAACGTAGCTTAGGTGGTCTGTGCCGGGCGCCTCCGGCAGCCCTGCTCCGAAAATGCAAATGTCTGCAGATAGCTCGCAGGCAGAAAAAGCTAGCCTGGAAAGCTGTTGCTCAGCCTCATCTGCCCATGGCACTGCTCGCACAGCGGCACAGAGACTGGGGCTGCTTGCTTGTCTTGTCCCCTCAAACTTCAAACGTAGCTTAGGTGGTCCGTGCCGGGCGCCTCCGGCAGCCCTGCTCCGAAAATGCAAACGTCTGCAGATAGCTGGCAGGCAGAAAGAGCTAGCCTGGAAAGCTGTTGCTCAGCCTCATCTGCCCATGGCACTGCTCGCACAGAGGCACAGAGACTGGGGCTGCTTGCTTGTCTTGCACCCTCAAACTTCAAACGTAGCTTAGGTGGTCCGTGCCGGGCGCCTCCGGCAGCCCTGCTCCGAAAATGCAAACGTCTGCAGATAGCTCGCAGGCAGAAAGAGCTAGCCTGGAAAGCTGTTGCTCAGCCTCATCTGCCCATGGCACTGCTCGCACAGAGGCACAGAGACTGGGGCTGCTTGCTTGTCTTGTCCCCTCAAACTTCAAACGTAGCTTAGGTGGTCCGTGCCGGGCGCCTCCGGCAGCCCTGCTCCGAAAATGCAAACGTCTGCAGATAGCTCGCAGGCAGAAAGAGCTAGCCTGGAAAGCTGTTGCTCAGCCTCATCTGCCCATGGCACTGCTCGCACAGAGGCACAGAGACTGGGGCTGCTTGCTTGTCTTGCACCCTCAAACTTCAAACGTAGCTTAGGTGGTCCGTGCCGGGCGCCTCCGGCAGCCCTGCTCCGAAAATGCAAACGTCTGCAGATAGCTCGCAGGCAGAAAGAGCTAGCCTGGAAAGCTGTTGCTCAGCCTCATCTGCCCATGGCACTGCTCGCACAGAGGCACAGAGACTGGGGCTGCTTGCTTGTCTTGTCCCCTCAAACTTCAAACGTAGCTTAGGTGGTCCGTGCCGGGCGCCTCCGGCAGCCCTGCTCCGAAAATGCAAACGTCTGCAGATAGCTCGCAGCCAGAAAGAGCTAGCCTGGAAAGCTGTTGCTCAGCCTCATCTGCCCATGGCACTGCTCGCACAGAGGCACAGAGACTGGGGCTGCTTGCTTGTCTTGTCCCCTCAAACTTCAAACGTAGCTTAGGTGGTCTGTGCCGGTTGCATCCGGCAGCCCTGCTCCGAAAATGCAAACGTCTGCAGATAGCTCGCAGGCAGAAAGAGCTAGCCTGGAAAGCTGTTGCTCAGCCTCATCTGCCCATGGCACTGCTCGCACAGAGGCACAGAGACTGGGGCTGCTTGCTTGTCTTGTCCCCTCAAACTTCAAACGTAGCTTAGGTGGTCCGTGCCGGGCGCATCCGGCAGCCCTGCTCCGAAAATGCGAACGTCTGCAGATAGCTCGCAGGCAGAAAGAGCTAGCCTGGAAAGCTGTTGCTCAGCCTCATCTGCCCATGGCACTGCTCGCACAGAGGCACAGAGACTGGGGCTGCTTGCTTGTCTGGTCCCCTCAAACTTCAAATGTAACTTAGGTGGTCCGTGCCGGGCGCATCCGGCAGCCCTGCTCCGAAAATGCAAACGTCTGCAGATAGCTCGCAGGCAGAAAGAGCTAGCCTGTAAAAATGTTGCTCAGCCTCATCTGCCCATGGCACTGCTCGCACAGAGGCACAGAGACTGGGGCTGCTTGCTTGTCTTGCCCCCTCAAACTTCAAACGTAGCTTAGGTGGTCTGTGCCGGGCGCCTCCGGCAGCCCTGCTCCGAAAATGCAAACGTCTGCAGATAGCTCGCAGGCAGAAAAAGCTAGCCTGGAAAGCTGTTGCTCAGCCTCATCTGCCCATGGCACTGCTCGCACAGCGGCACAGAGACTGGGGCTGCTTGCTTGTCTTGTCCCCTCAAACTTCAAACGTAGCTTAGGTGGTCCGTGCCGGGCGCCTCCGGCAGCCCTGCTCCGAAAATGCAAACGTCTGCAGATAGCTCGCAGGCAGAAAGAGCTAGCCTGGAAAGCTGTTGCTCAGCCTCATCTGCCCATGGCACTGCTCGCACAGAGGCACAGAGACTGGGGCTGTTTGCTTGTCTTGCACCCTCAAACTTCAAACGTAGCTTAGGTGGTCCGTGCCGGGCGCCTCCGGCAGGCCTGCTCCGAAAATGCAAACGTCTGCAGATAGCTCGCAGGCAGAAAGAGCTAGCCTGGAAAGCTGTTGCTCAGCCTCATCTGCCCATGGCACTGCTCGCACAGAGGCACAGAGACTGGGGCTGCTTGCTTGTCTTGTCCCCTCAAACTTCAAATGTAGCTTAGGTGGTCCGTGCCGGGCGCCTCCGGCAGCCCTGCTCCGAAAATGCAAACGTCTGCAGATAGCTCGCAGGCAGAAAGAGCTAGCCTGGAAAGCTGTTGCTCAGCCTCATCTGCCCATGGCACTGCTCGCACAGAGGCACAGAGACTGGGGCTGCTTGCTTGTCTTGTCCCCTCAAACTTCAAATGTAGCTTAGGTGGTCTGTGCCGGGCGCCTCCGGCAGCCCTGCTCCGAAAATGCAAACGTCTGCAGATAGCTCGCAGGCAGAAAGAGCTAGCCTAGAAAGCTGTTGCTCAGCCTCATCTGCCCATGGCACTGCTCGCACAGAGGCACAGAGACTGGGGCTGCTTGCTTGTCTTGTCCCCTCAAACTTCAAACGTAGCTTAGGTGGTCTGTGCCGGGCGCATCCGGCAGCCCTGCTCCGAAAATGCGAATGTCTGCAGATAGCTCGCAGGCAGAAAGAGCTAGCCTGGAAAGCTGTTGCTCAGCCTCATCTGCCCATGGCACTGCTCGCACAGCGGCACAGAGACTGGGGCTGCTTGCTTGTCTTGTCCCCTCAAACTTCAAACGTAGCTTAGGTGGTCCGTGCCGGGCGCCTCCGGCAGCCCTGCTCCGAAAATGCAAAAGTCTGCAGATAGCTCGCAGGCAGAAAGAGCTAGCCTGGAAAGCTGTTGCTCAGCCTCATCTGCCCGTGGCACTGCTCGCACAGAGGCACAGAGACTGGGGCTGCTTGCTTGTCTTGCCCCCTCAAACTTCAAACGTAGCTTAGGTGGTCCGTGCCGGGCGCCTCCGGCAGCCCTGCTTCGAAAATGCGAACGTCTGCAGATAGCTCGCAGGCAGAAAGAGCTAGCCTGGAAAGCTGTTGCTCAGCCTCATCTGCCCATGGCACTGCTCGAACAGAGGCACAGAGACTGGGGCTGCTTGCTTGTCTTGTCCCCTCAAACTTCAAATGTATCTTAGGTGGTCTGTGCCGGGCGCCTCCGGCAGCCCTGCTCCAAAAATGCAAACGTCTGCAGATAGCTCGCAGGCAGAAAGAGCTAGCCTGGAAAGCTGTTGCTCAGCCTCATCTGCCCATGGCACTGCTCGCACAGAGGCACAGAGACTAGGGCTGCTTGCTTGTCTTGTCCCCTCAAACTTCAAATGTAGCTTAGGTGGTCCGTGCCGGACGCATCCGGCAGCCCTGCTCCGAAAATGCGAACGTCTGCAGATAGCTCGCAGGCAGAAAGAGCTAGCCTGGAAAGCTGTTGCTCAGCCTCATCTGCCCATGGCACTGCTCGCACAGAGGCACAGAGACTGGGGCTGCTTGCTTGTCTTGTCCCCTCAAACTTCAAACGTAGCTTAGGTGGTCTGTGCCCGTTGCATCCGGCAGCCCTGCTCCAAAAATCCAAACGTCTGCAGATAGCTCGCAGGCAGAAAGAGCTAGCCTGGAAAGCTGTTGCTCAGCCTCATCTGCCCATGGCACTGCTCGCACAGAGGCACAGAGACTGGGGCTGCTTGCTTGTTTTGCCCCCTCAAACTTCAAACGTAGCTTAGGTGGTCCGTGCCGGGCGCCTCCGGCAACCCTGCTCCGAAAATGCGAACGTCTGCAGATAGCTCACAGGCAGAAAGAGCTAGCCTGGAAAGCTGTTGCTCAGCCTCATCTGCCCATGGCACTGCTCGCACAGAGGCACAGAGACTGGGGCTGCTTGCTTGTCTTGTCCCCTCAAACTTCAAACGTAGCTTAGGTGGTCTGTGCCGGGCGCCCCCGGCTGCCCTGCTCCGAAAATGCAAACGTCTGCAGATAGCTCGCAGGCAGAAAGAGCTAGCCTGGAAAGCTGTTGCTCAGCCTCATCTGCCCATGGCACTGCTCGCACAGAGGCACAGAGACTGGGGCTGCTTGCTTGTCTTGTCCCCTCAAACTTCAAACGTAGCTTAGGTGGTCCGTGCCGGGCGCCTCCGGCAGCCCTGCTCCGAAAATGCAAACGTCTGCAGATAGCTCGCAGGCAGAAAGAGCTAGCCTGGAAAGCTGTTGCTCAGCCTCATCTGCCCATGGCACTGCTCGTACAGAGGCACAGAGACTGGGGCTGCTTGCTTGTCTTGCACCATCAAACTTCAAACGTAGCTTAGGTGGTCCGTGCCGGGCGCCTCCGGCAGCCCTGCTCCAAAAATGCAAACGTCTGCAGATAGCTCGCAGGCAGAAAGAGCTAGCCTGGAAAGCTGTTGCTCAGCCTCATCTGCCCATGGCACTGCTCGCACAGAGGCACAGAGACTGGGGCTGCTTGCTTGTCTTGTCCCCTCAAACTTCAAACGTAGCTTAGGTGGTCTGTGCCGGGCGCCTCCGGCAGCCCTGCTCCGAAAATGCAAACGTCTGCAGATAGCTCGCAGGCAGAAAGAGCTAGCCTGGAAAGCTGTTGCTCAGCCTCATCTGCCCGTGGCACTGCTCGCACAGAGGCACAGAGACTGGGGCTGCTTGCTTGTTTTGCCACCTCAAACTTAAAACGTAGCTTAGGTGGTCCGTGCCGGGCGCCTCCGGCAGCCCTGCTCCGAAAATGCGAACGTCTGCAGATAGCTCGCAGGCAGAAAGAGCTAGCCTGGAAAGCTGTTGCTCAGCCTCATCTGCCCATGGCACTGCTCGAACAGAGGCACAGAGACTGGGGCTGCTTGCTTGTCTTGTCCCCTCAAACTTCAAATGTAGCTTAGGTGGTCTGTGCCGGGCGCCTCCGGCAGCCCTGCTCCGAAAATGCAAACGTCTGCAGATAGCTCGCAGGCAGAAAGAGCTAGCCTGGAAAGCTGTTGCTCAGCCTCATCTGCCCATGGCACTGCTCGCACAGAGGCACAAAGACTAGGGCTGCTTGCTTGTCTCGTCCCCTCAAACTTCAAATGTAGCTTAGGTGGTCCGTGCCGGGCGCATCCGGCAGCCCTGCTCCGAAATTGCGAACGTCTGCAGATAGCTCGCAGGCAGAAAGAGCTAGCCTGGAAAGCTGTTGCTCAGCCTCATCTGCCCATGGCACTGCTCGCACAGAGGCACAGAGACTGGGGCTGCTTGCTTGTCTTGTCCCCTCAAACTTCAAACGTAGCTTAGGTGGTCCGTGCCGGGCGCCTCCGGCAGCCCTGCTCCGAAAATGCAAACGTCTGCAGATAGCTCGCAGGCAGAAAGAGCTAGCCTGGAAAGCTGTTGCTCAGCCTCATCTGCCCATGGCACTGCTCGCACAGAGGCACAGAGACTGGGGCTGCTTGCTTGTCTTGTCCCCTCAAACTTCAAACGTAGCTTAGGTGGTCCGTGCCGGGCGCCTCCGGCAGCCCTGCTCCAAAAATGCGAACGTCTGCAGATAGCTCGCAGGCAGAAAGAGCTAGCCTGGAAAGCTGTTGCTCAGCCTCATCTGCCCATGGCACTGCTCGCACAGAGGCACAGAGACTGGGGCTGCTTGCTTGTCTCGTCCCCTCAAACTTCAAACGTAGCTTAGGTGGTCCGTGCCGGGCGCATCCGGCAGCCCTGCTCCGAAAATGCGAACGTCTGCAGATAGCTCGCAGGCAGAAAGAGCTAGCCTGGAAAGCTGTTGCTCAGCCTCATCTGCCCATGGCACTGCTCGCACAGAGGCACAGAGACTGGGGCTGCTTGCTTGTCTTGTCCCCTCAAACTTCAAACGTAGCTTAGGTGGTCTGTGCCGGGCGCCCCCGGCAGCCCTGCTCCGAAAATGCAAACGTCTGCAGATAGCTCGCAGGCAGAAAGAGCTAGCCTGGAAAGCTGTTGCTCAGCCTCATCTGCCCATGGCACTGCTCGCACAGAGGCACAGAGACTGGGGCTGCTTGCTTGTCTTGCACCCTCAAACTTAAAACGTAGCTTAGGTGGTCTGTGCCGGGCGCCTCCGGCAGCCCTGCTCCGAAAATGCAAACGTCTGCAGATAGCTCGCAGGCAGAAAGAGCTAGCCTGGAAAGCTGTTGCTCAGCCTCATCTGCCCATGGCACTGCTCGCACAGAGGCACAGAGACTGGGGCTGCTTGCTTGTCTTCCCCCTCAAACTTCAAATGTAGCTTAGGTGGTCCGTGCCGGGCGCATCCGGCAGCCCTGCTCCGAAAATGCAAACGTCTGCAGATAGCTCGCAGGCAGAAAGAGCTAGCCTGGAAAGCTGTTGCTCAGCCTCATCTGCCCATGGCACTGCTCGCACAGAGGCACAGAGACTGGGGCTGCTTGCTTGTCTTGTCCCCTCAAACTTCAAACGTAGCTTAGGTGGTCTGTGCCGGTTGCATCCGGCAGCCCTGCTCCAAAAATGCAAACGTCTGCAGATAGCTCGCAGGCAGAAAGAGCTAGCCTGGAAAGCTGTTGCTCAGCCTCATCTGCCCATGGCACTGCTCGCACAGAGGCACAGAGACTGGGGCTGCTTGCTTGTTTTGCCCCCTCAAACTTCAAACGTAGCTTAGGTGGTCCGTGCCGGGCGCATCCGGCAGCCCTGCTCCGAAAATGCAAACGTCTGCAGATAGCTCGCAGGCAGAAAAAGCTAGCCTGGAAAGCTGTTGCTCAGCCTCATCTGCCCATGGCACTGCTCGCACAGAGGCACAGAGACTGGGGCTGCTTGCTTGTCTTGTCCCCTCAAACTTCAAACGTAGCTTAGGTGGTCTGTGCCGGGCGCCCCCGGCAGCCCTGCTCCGAAAATGCAAACGTCTGCAGATAGCTCGCAGGCAGAAAGAGCTAGCCTGGAAAGCTGTTGCTCAGCCTCATCTGCCCATGGCACTGCTCGCACAGAGGCACAGAGACTGGGGCTGCTTGCTTGTCTTGTCCCCTCAAACTTCAAACGTAGCTTAGGTGGTCCGTGCCGGGCGCCCCCGGCAGCCCTGCTCCGAAAATGCAAACGTCTGCAGATAGCTCGCAGGCAGAAAGAGCTAGCCTGGAAAGCTGTTGCTCAGCCTCATCTGCCCATGGCACTGCTCGCACAGAGGCACAGAGACTGGGGCTGCTTGCTTGTCTTGTCCCCTCAAACTTCAAACGTAGCTTAGGTGGTCCGTGCCGGGCGCCTCCGGCAGCCCTGCTCCGAAAATGCAAACGTCTGCAGATAGCTCGCAGGCAGAAAGAGCTAGCCTGGAAAGCTGTTGCTCAGCCTCATCTGCCCATGGCACTGCTCGCACAGAGGCACAGAGACTGGGGCTGCTTGCTTGTCTTGTCCCCTCAAACTTCAAATGTGCTTAGGTGGTCTGTGCCGGGCGCTCCCGGCAGCCCTGCTCCGAAAATGCAAACGTCTGCAGATAGCTCGCAGGCAGAAAGAGCTAGCCTGGAAAGCTGTTGCTCAGCCTCATCTGCCCATGGCACTGCTCGCACAGAGGCACAGAGACTGGGGCTGCTTGCTTGTCTTGTCCCCTCAAACTTCAAACGTAGCTTAGGTGGTCTGTGCCGAGCGCCCCCGGCAGCCCTGCTCCGAAAATGCAAACGTCTGCAGATAGCTCGCAGGCAGAAAGAGCTAGCCTGGAAAGCTGTTGCTCAGCCTCATCTGCCCATGGCACTGCTCGCACAGAGGCACAGAGACTGGGGCTGCTTGCTTGTCTTGCACCCTCAAACTTCAAACGTAGCTTAGGTGGTCCGTGCCGGGCGCCTCCGGCAGCCCTGCTCCGAAAATGCGAACGTCTGCAGATAGCTCGCAGGCAGAAAGAGCTAGCCTGGAAAGCTGTTGCTCAGCCTCATCTGCCCATGGCACTGCTCGCACAGAGGCACAGAGACTGGGGCTGTTTGCTTGTTTTGCCCCCTCAAACTTCAAACGTATCTTAGGTGGTCTGTGCCGGGCGCCTCCGGCAGCCCTGCTCCGAAAATGCGAACGTCTGCAGATAGCTCGCAGGCAGAAAGAGCTAGCCTGGAAAGCTGTTGCTCAGCCTCATCTGCCCATGGCACTGCTCGCACAGAGGCACAGAGACTGGGGCTGTTTGCTTGTTTTGCCCCCTCAAACTTCAAACGTATCTTAGGTGGTCTGTGCCGGGCGCCTCCGGCAGCCCTGCTCCGAAAATGCGAACGTCTGCAGATAGCTCGCAGGCAGAAAGAGCTAGCCTGGAAAGCTGTTGCTCAGCCTCATCTGCCCATGGCACTGCTCGCACAGAGGCACAGAGACTGGGGCTGCTTGCTTGTCTTGTCCCCTCAAACTTCAAACGTAACTTAGGTGGCCCGTGCCGGGCGCCTCCGGCAGCCCTGCTCCGAAAATGCGAATGTCTGCAGATAGCTCGCAGGCAGAAAGAGCTAGCCTGGAAAGCTGTTGCTCAGCCTCATCTGCCCATGGCACTGCTCGCACAGAGGCACAGAGACTGGAGCTGCTTGCTTGTCTTGTCCCCTCAAACTTCAAATGTAGCTTAGGTGGTCCGTGCCGGGCGCATCCGGCAGCCCTGCTCTGAAAATGCGAACGTCTGCAGATAGCTCGCAGGCAGAAAGAGCTAGCCTGGAAAGCTGTTGCTCAGCCTCATCTGCCCATGGCACTGCTCGCACAGAGGCACAGAGACTGGGGCTGCTTGCTTGTCTTGCCCCCTCAAACTTCAAACGTAGCTTAGGTGGCCCGCCTCTGGCAGCCCTGCTCCGAAAATGCGAACGTCTGCAGATAGCTCGCAGGCAGAAAGAGCTAGCCTGGAAAGCTGTTGCCCAGCCTCATCTGCCCATGGCACTGCTCGCACAGAGGCACAGAGACTGGGGCTGTTTGCTTGTCTTGCCCCCTCAAACTTCAAACGTAGCTTAGGTGTTCTGTGCCGGGCGCCTCCCGCAGCCCTGCTCCAAAAATGCAAACGTCTGCAGATAGCTCGCAGGCAGAAAGAGCTAGCCTGGAAAGCTGTTGCTCAGCCTCATCTGCCCATGGCACTGCTCACACAGAGCAGAGCTCTAAGACCAATGAAATCCAGGAGTAGAATGAGCTCCCCTCCCAGCAGCTGCGGCTCATATACTCCCTGCCTCGCCCACCACCCTTCCCACGCTCCCCTGGGAAAGGGGATGGGTGAACCACCAGAAGGTATAAAGCCAGCAGGAAGAGCAGCAGCAAGTTCTCTCATCTGCCTTAAATTTACATCAAGCAAAGCACTGACTGTAGATGGTGATCTTTACTGGAATCAATAATGCTTGGTCTTCTCCTGTAACTACATTTGTTACAGCAGGGATGTGAGTGAGTAAGTAATTACACTTAATTTTTCTGCAGTGTGGATAAAAAAAAGAACTCCTACTAAGCTATGTAAGGAAGTAGTTTGCTAAATGCAGTAACAATATTATTACCAAAATTTATGCTTTTTGGCTTCCTATAAAAAAAGCTAAAATGCTACAGGTTTACTTTTTGTTTCTAGCAAGACCAGGAATACGACCTAACTTCCGCCAGAACTATTTTCTGGATAGGATTGAATAACAAAGCAGAATTTGATGTTGTAATAATCTTTTCTCAAAAATATCTCTGGTTGCAAAATGAATTATTTACTGTCAATGGCAGATAATTCTGAGCCGCTTCGAAGGTCTCTCTGGCTGGCTCCCTTTAAGAGAGCTAGGTGAGTTCCAAAGGACAGAAAATGGAGAAAAAAAAAAGGTGGAAATACAAGAAACATCAGAAATTGTACAAAAGCCACCCAACTAACACCGAAGTAGATAGAAGAAAAAAAATTGCATAACTCTACAAAAAAACTCTACGGGAGACGTGTCGATAAAAACAGAAGAAGGCTATTGCTTTCTCTGAAAAACCAAAGAGGAGATAGCAGCTGACAACGGACATCTTCATGGCGCCGGCTACCAAATAGAAGCATATGATAAGACAGAAAAGAAAAATACCACTCTGGGTCACAACGATGGCTTTGAAAAACAATCTGGTAGAACGAGAGGCGTTGTCACAGGGATTGGAGCAGTCCCGAGGAGGCCAGAGATTAATGATGTCTCCAGGATGCGGCGAGCGGACACGACGCAAAACTCCGCAGCATGTTCCAACAATGTACAGATGTTCTCGGGGGACGAGTGCCAGAATGGAGACATCCTAGATGGCAGCAAATAAGGTAAGAGAACTCTGGGGCACAGGGACAGCCCAAGGAAGGGTTTTGTCTAAATCGAGGAGACAAAAAGAGGGTGGTAGAGTTCTGTAAGGCTCCCGGGGGCTCTGTTGTGGGTCCCGGGGGCTCTGTTGTGGGTCCCGGGGGCTCTGTTGTGGGTCCCGGGGGCTCTGTTGTGGGTCCCGGGGGCTCTGTTGTGGGTCCCGGGGGCTCTGTTGTGGGTCCCGAGGGCTCTGTTGGGGTGCCGGGGGCTCTTTTGTTGTTCTGGGGTTGTCGCTGGGGTATTGGGGGTTCTGTTAGGATCGTGGAGGCTCTGTTCAGGTCCTGGGGGCTCTGTTGTGGGCCTGGGGGCTCTGTTGGGGTCCTGGGGTCTTCGCTGGGTTAATGGGGCCCCTGTTGGGGTCCCGGGGTCTCTGTTGGGGTCCCGGGGTCTCTGTTGGGGTCCCGGGGTCTCTGTTGGGGTCCTGGGGTTTGTTTTGGGGTCTCGACGGCTCTGTTGGTGTCCTGGGGGCTCTGTTGGTGTCCTGGGGGCTCTGTTGGGATCCTGGGTGTTCTGTTCAGGTCCTGGGGGCTCTGTTGGGGTCCTGGGGGCTCTGTTGGGGTCCTGGGGGCTCTGTTGGGGTCCTGGGGGCTCTGTTCAGGTACTGAGGGCTCTGTTGGGGTCCTGGGGGTTCTGTTGGGGTCCTGGGAGCTCTGTTGTTCTCCTGGGGGTCTCTGTTGGGGTCCTGGGGGTCTCTGTTGGGGTCCCGGGGGCTCTGTTGTTGTTTTGGGGGCTCTGTTGGGGTCCCGGGGGCTCTCCTGGGGTCCCGGGGGCTCTCCTGGGGTCCCGGGGGCTCTCCTGGGGTCCCGGGGGCTCTGTTGTTGTCCTGGGGGCTCCGTGGTGGTCCTGGGGGCTCTGTTGTTTTTTTGGCAGATTTACTGTTGTCGCGGGGAGTCTGTTGGGGGTCCTGGGGGCTCTGTTGGGGGTCCTGGGGGCTCTGTTGGGGGTCCTGGGGGCTCTGTTGGGGGTCCTGGGGGCTCTGTTGGGGGTCCTGGGGGCTCTGTTGGGGTCCCGGGGGCTCTTTTTTTTGTCCCGGGGGCTCTTTTTTTTGTCCCGGGGGCTCTTTTTTTTGTCCCGGGGGCTCTGTTGGGGTCCCGGGGGCTCTGTTGGGGTCCCGGGGGCTCTGTTGGGGTCCCGGGGGCTCTGTTGGGGTCCTGGGGGCTCTGTTGGCGTCCTGAGGGTTTTGTTCGGGTCCCGGGGGCTCTGTTGGGGTCCCGGGGGCTCTGTTGGGGTCCCGGGGGCTCTGTTGGCGTCCTGAGGGTTTTGTTCGGGTCCCGGGGGCTCTGTTGGGGTCCCGGGGGCTCTGTTGGGGTCCCGGGGGCTCTGTTGGGGTCCCGGGGGCTCTGTTGGGGTCCCGGGGGCTCCGTCGTGGTCCTGGGGGCTCTGTTGTTTTTTTGGCAGCTTTATTTTTGTCGCGGGGACTCTGTCGGGGTCCTGGGGGCTCTGTCGGGTTCCTGGGTGCTCTCGTCGTGTCCTGGGGCCTCTGTTCGGATCCTGGCGATCTCTGTTGGGGTCCTGGCGATCTCTGTTGGGGTCCTGGCGATCTCTGTTGGGGTCCTGGGGATCTCTGTTGGGGTCCTGGGGATCTCTGTTGGGGTCCTGGGGGCTCTGTTGGGGTCCTGGGGTTTGTTTTGGGGTCCTGGGGGCACTGTTGGGGTCCTGGGGGCACTGTTGGGGTCCTGGGGGCTCTGCTGGGGTCCTGGGGGTTTTGTTCGGGACCTGGGGTCTCTGTTGGGGTCCCGGGGGCTCTGTTGGGGTCCCGGGGGCTCTGTTGGGGTCCCGGGGGCTCTGTTGGGGTCCCGGGGGCTCTGTTGGGGTCCCGGGGGGTCTGTTGGGGTCCCGGGGGGTCTGTTGGGGGTCCTGGGGGCTCTCTTGTTGTCCTGGGGGCTCTCTTGTTGTCCTGGGGGCTCTATTTTTTGTCCCGGGGGCTCTTTTTTTTGTCCCGGGGGCTCTTTTTTTTGTCCCGGGGGCTCTGTTGGGGTTCCGGGGGCTCTGTTGGGGTTCCGGGGGCTCTGTTGGGGTCCCGGGGGTTTTATTCGGTTCCTGGGGGCTCTGTTGGGTTCCTGGGGGCTCTTTTGGTGTCCTGGGGGCTCTGTTGGCGTCCTGAGGGTTTTGTTCGGGTCCTGGGGCCTCTGTTGGGGTCCCGGGGGCTCTGTTGGGGTCCCGGGGGCTCCGTCGTGGTCCTGGGGGCTCTGTTGTTTTTTTGGCAGCTTTATTTTTGTCGCGGGGACTCTGTCGGGGTCCTGGGGGCTCTGTCGGGTTCCTGGGTGCTCTCGTCGTGTCCTGGGGCCTCTGTTCGGATCCTGGGGGCTCTGCTGGGGTCCTGGGGGCTCTGTTGGGGTCCTGACGATCTCTGTTGGGGTCCTGGGGATCTCTGTTGGGGTCCTGGGGATCTCTGTTGGGGTCCTGGGGTCTCCGTTGGGGGCCTGGGGTTTGTTTTGGGGTCTTGACGGCACTGTTGGGGGTCCCGGGGGCTCTGTTGGGGGTCCCGGGGGCTCTGTTGGGGGTCCCGGGGGCTCTGTTGGGGGTCCCGGGGGCTCTGTTGGGGGTCCCGGGGGCTCTGTTGTTGTCCTGGAAGCTCCGTGGTGGTCCTGGGGGCTCTGTTGTTTTTTTGGCAGATTTATTGTTGTCGTGGGGGCTCTTTTGGGGGTCCTGGGGCCTCTGTTGGGGGTCCTGGGGCCTCTGTTGGGGGTCCTGGGGCCTCTGTTGGGGGTCCTGGGGGCTCTGTTGGGGTCCTGGGGGCTCTGTTGGGGTCCTGGGGTTTGTTTTGGGGTCTTGACAGCTCTGTTGGGGTCCTGGGGGCTCTGTTGGGGTCCTGGGGGCTCTGTTGGGGTCCTGGGAGCTCTGTTGTTGTCCCGGGGCCTCTGTTCGGGTACCGGGGCCTCTGTTCGGGTCCTGGGGGCTCTGTTCGGGTCCTGGGGGCTCTGTTGGGGTCCCGGGGGCTCTGTTGTGGTCCGGGGGGCTCTGTTGTGGTCCTGGGGGCTCTGTTGTGGTCCTGGGGGCTCTGTTGTGGTCCTGGGGGCTCTGTTGTTCTCCTGGGGGCTCTGTCGTGGTCCTGCGGGCTCTGTCGGGTTCCTGGGGCTCTCGTCGTGTCCTGGGGCCTCTGTTGGGATCCTGGGGGCTCTGTTGGGGGTCCTGGGGGCTCTGTTGCGGTCGTGGATTCACTGTTGCGGTCGTGGGTGCTATGCTGGGGTCCTGGGGGCTCTGTTGTGCTCCTGGGGGCTCTGTTGTGGTCCTGGGGCCTCTGTTGTGGTCCTGGGGCCTCTGTTGTGGTCCTGGGGTCTCTGTTGGGGTCCTGGGTTTGGTTTTGGGGTCTTGACGGCTCTGTTGGGGTCCCGGGGGCTCTGTTGGGGTCCCGGGGGCTCTGTTGGGGTCCCGGGGGCTCTGTTGGGGTCCTGGGGTCTCTATTGTTGTTTTGGGGGCTCTGTTGGGTTCCTGGGTGCTCTGTTGGGGTCCCGGGGGCTCTGTTGGGGTCCCGGGTGCTCTTTTGAGGTCCTGGGGGCTCTGTTGTGGGCCCGGGGGCTCTCTTGGGGTCCTGGGGGCTCTGTTGTTTTTTTGGCAGCTTTATTGTTGTCGCGGGCACACTGTTGGGGTCCTGGGGGCTCTGTTGGGGTCCTGGGGGCTTTGTCGGGTTCCTGGGGGCTCTCGTCGTGTCCTGGGGCCTCTGTTGAGGTCCCGGGGGCTCTGTTGGGGTCCCGGGGCACTGTTGGGGTCCCGGGGGCTCTGTTGGGGTCCCGGGGGCTCTGTTGTTGTCCTGGAAGCTCCGTGGTGGTCCTGGGGGCTCTGTTGTTTTTTTGGCAGATTTATTGTTGTCGTGGGGACTCTGTTGGAGGTCCTGGGGCTCTGTTGGGGGTCCTGGGAACTCTGTTGGGGGTCCTGGGGCCTCTGTTGGGGGTCCTGGGGCCTCTGTTGGGGGTCCTGGGGGGTCTGTTGCGGTCGTGGGGGCTCTGTTGCGGTCGTGGGGGCTCTGTTGCGGTCGTGGGTGCACTGTTGCGGTCGTGGGTGCACTGTTGCGCTCCTGGGGGCTCTGTTGTGCTCCTGAGGGCTCTGTTGCGCTCCTGGGGGCTCTGTTGTGCTCCTGAGGGCTCTGTTGTGCTCCTGGGGGCTCTGTTGTGCTCCTGGGGTTTGTTTTGGGGTCCTGGGGTCTCTGTTGGGGTCCTGGGGTCTCTGTTGGGGTCCTGGGGGCTCTGTTGGGGTCCTGGGGGCTCTGTTGGGGTCCTGGGGGCTCTGTTGGGGTCCTGGGTGTTCTATTCGGGTACTGGGGGATCTGATGGTGTCCTGGGGTCTCTGTTGGGGTCCTGGCAGCTCTGTTGTTCTCCCGGGGGCTCTGTTGGGGTCCGGGGGGCTCTGTTGGGGTCCCGGGGGCTCTGTCGTGGTCCCGGGGGCTCTGTCGGGTTCCTGGGGCTCTCGTCGTGCCCTGGGGCATCTGTTGGGATCCTAGGGGCTCTGTTGGGGGTCCTGGGGGCTCTGTTGCGGTCGTGGGTTCACTGTTGCGGTCGTGGGTGCTATGCTGGGGTCCTGGGGGCTCTTTTGGGGTCCTGGGGGTCTCTGTTGTGGTCCTGGGGGTCTCTGTTGTGGTCCTGGGGGTCTCTGTTGTGGTCCTGGGGGCTCTGTTGGGGTCCTGGGGTTGGTTTTGGGGTCCTGGGGGCTCTGTTGGGGTCCCGGGAGCTCTGTTGGTGTCCCGGGGGCACTGTTGGTGTCCCGGGGGCTCTGTTGGGGTCCTGGGGGCTGTGTCCGGGTTCTGGGGGCTCTGTTGGTGTCCTGGGGGCACTGTTGGTGTCCTGGGGGCACCGTTGGGGTCCTGGAGGCTCTGTTTGTGTCCTGGGGGCACTGTTGTGGTCCTGGTGGATTTGTTCGTGTCCTGGGGGCTCTGTTGTTGTCCTGGGGCTCTGTTGTTGTCCTGGGGGCTCTGTTGTTGTCCTGGGGGTTTTGTTCGGATCCTGGGGGCTCTGTTGTGGTCCTGGGGGTTTTCTTCGGGTCCCGGGGGCTCTGCTGTTGTCCCGGGGGCTATTTTTTTTTGTCCCGGGGGCTATTTTTTTTGTCCCGGGGGCTATTTTTTTTGTCCCGGGGGCTCTGTTGGGGTCCCGGGGGCTCTGTTGGGGTCCCGGGGGATTTATTCGGGTCCCGGGGGATTATTCGGGTCCCGGGGGCTCTGTTGGGGTCCCGGGGGCTCTGTTGGGGTCCCGGGGGCTCTGTTGGGGTCCTGGGGGCTCTGTTGGGGTCCTGGGGGCTCCGTCGTGGTCCTGGGGGCTCTGTTGTTTTTTTGGCAGCTTTATTTTTGTCGCGGGGACTCTGTCGGGGTCCTGGGGGCTCTGTCGGGTTCCTGGGGCTCTCGTCGTGTCCTGGGGCCTCTGTTGGGATCCTGGGGGCTCTGTTGGGTCCTGGGGATCTCTGTTGGGTCCTGGGGGCTCTGTTGGGGTCCTGGGGCACTGTTGGGTCCTGGGGCTCTGCTGGGGTCCTGGGGTTTTGTTCGGGACTGGGGTCTCTGTTGGGGCCCCGGAGCTCTGTTGTTGTCCTGGGAGCTCTGTTGTTGTCCTGGGGGCTCTGTTGTTGTCCGGGGCTCTGTTGTTGTCCCGGGGGCTCTGTTGTTGTCCCGGGGGCTCTGTTGGGGTCCCGGGGCTCTGTTGGGGTCCCGGGGGCTCTGTTGGGGTCCCGGGGCTCTGTTGGGGGTCCTGGGGGCTCTGTTGGGGTCCTGGGGGCTCTGTTGGGGGTCCTGGGGGCTCTGTTGGGGGTCCTGGGGATCTTTTTTTTGTCCCGGGGGCTCTTTTTTTGTCCCGGGGCTCTTTTTTTTGTCCCGGGGGCTCTGTTGGGGTTCCGGGGCTCTGTTGGGGTCCGGAGGTTTTATTCGGGTCCTGGGGGCTCTGTTGGGTTCCTGGGGGCTCTTTTGGGGTCCTGGGGGCTTTGTTGGCGTCCTGAGGGTTTTTGTTCGGGTCCTGGGGCCTCTGTTGGGCCCCGGGGCTCTGTTGGGGTTCCGGGGGCTCTGTTGGGGTTCCGGGGGCTCTGTTCGGGTTCCGGGGGCTCTGTTCGGGTTCCGGGGGCTCTGTTCGTGTCCCGGGGGCTCTGTTCGGGTCCCGGGGGCTCTGTTCGGGTCCTGGGGGCTCTGTTGTTTTTTTGGCAGCTTTATTTTTGTCGCGGGGACTCTGTCGGGGTCCTGGGGGCTCTGTCGGGTTCCTGGGTGCTCTCGTCGTGTCCTGGGGCCTCTGTTGGGGTCCTGACGATCTCTGTTGGGGTCCTGACGATCTCTGTTGGGGTCCTGGGGATCTCTGTTGGGGTCCTGGGGGCTCTGTTGGGGTCCTGGGGTTTGTTTTGGGGTCTTGACGGCACTGTTGGAGTTCTGGGGGCACTGTTGGGGTCCTGGGGGCACTGTTGGGGTCCTGGGGGCTCTGCTGGGGTCCTGGGGGTTTTGTTCGGGACCTGGGGTCTCTGTTGGGGCCCCGGGAGCTCTGTTGGGGTCCTGGGGGCTCTGTTGGGGTCCTGGGGGCTCTGTTGGGGGTCCTGGGGGCTCTGTTGGGGTCCTGGGGGCACTGTTGGTGTCCTGGGGGCACCGTTGGGGTCCTGGAGGCTCTGTTTGTGTCCTGGGGGCACTGTTGTGGTCCTGGTGGATTTGTTCGTGTCCTGGGGGCTCTGTTGTTGTCCTGGGGGCTCTGTTGTTGTCCTGGGGGCTCTGTTGTTGTCCTGGGGCTCTGTTGTTGTCCTGGGGGCTCTGTTGTTGTCCTGGGGGTTTTGTTCGGATCCTGGGGGCTCTGTTGTGGTCCTGGGGGTTTTCTTCGGGTCCCGGGGGCTCTGTTGTTGTCCCGGGGGCTCTGTTGTTGTCCCGGGGGCTCTGTTGTTGTCCCGGGGGCTCTGTTGTTGTCCCGGGGGCTCTGTTGTTGTCCCGGGGGCTATTTTTGTTGTCCCGGGGGCTCTGTTGGGGTCCCGGGGGTTTTATTCGGGTCCCGGGGGTTTTATTCGGGTCCCGGGGGATTTATTCGGGTCCCGGGGGTTTTATTCGGGTCCTGGGGGCTCTGTTGGGGTCCTGGGGGCTCTGTTGGGGTCCTGGGGGCTCTGTTGGGGTCCTGGGGGCTCTGTTGGGGTCCTGGGGGCTCTGTTGGGGTCCTGGGGGCTCCGTCGTGGTCCTGGGGGCTCTGTTGTTTTTTTGGCAGCTTTATTTTTGTCGCGGGGACTCTGTCGGGGTCCTGGGGGCTCTGTCGGGTTCCTGGGGGCTCTCGTCGTGTCCTGGGGCCTCTGTTGGGATCCTGGAGGCTCTGTTGGGGTCCTGGGGATCTCTGTTGGGGTCCTGGGGGCTCTGTTGGGGTCCTGGGGGCACTGTTGGGGTCCTGGGGGCTCTGCTGGGGTCCTGGGGGTTTTGTTCGGGTCCTGGGGGCTCTGTTGGGGGTCCTGGGGGCTCTGTTGGGGGTCCTGGGGGCTCTGTTGGGGTTCCGGGGGCTCTGTTGGGGTTCCGGGGGCTCTGTTGGGGTCCCGGAGGTTTTATTCGGGTCCTGGGGGCTCTGTTGGGTTCCTGGGGGCTCTTTTGGGGTCCTGGGGGCTTTGTTGGCGTCCTGAGGGTTTTGTTCGGGTCCTGGGGCCTCTGTTGGGGCCCCGGGGGCTCTGTTGGGGCCCCGGGGGCTCTGTTCGGGTTCCGGGGGCTCTGTTCGGGTTCCGGGGGCTCTGTTCGGGTTCCGGGGGCTCTGTTCGTGTCCCGGGGGCTCTGTTCGGGTCCCGGGGGCTCTGTTGGGGTCCTGGGGGCTCCGTCGTGGTCCTGGGGGCTCTGTTGTTTTTTTGGCAGCTTTATTTTTGTCGCGGGGACTCTGTCGGGGTCCTGGGGGCTCTGTCGGGTTCCTGGGTGCTCTCGTCGTGTCCTGACGATCTCTGTTGGGGTCCTGACGATCTCTGTTGGGGTCCTGACGATCTCTGTTGGGGTCCTGGGGATCTCTGTTGGGGTCCTGGGGGCTCTGTTGGGGTCCTGGGGTTTGTTTTGGGGTCTTGACGGCACTGTTGGAGTTCTGGGGGCTCTGTTGGGGTCCTGGGGGCACTGTTGGGGTCCTGGGGGCTCTGCTGGGGTCCTGGGGGTTTTGTTCGGGACCTGGGGTCTCTGTTGGGGCCCCGGGAGCTCTGTTGGGGGTCCTGGGGGCTCTGTTGGGGGTCCTGGGGGCTCTGTTGGGGGTCCTGGGGGCTCTGTTGGGGTCCTGGGGGCTCTTTTGGAGGTCCTGGGGGCTCTGTTGGGGGTCCTGGGGGCTCTGTTGGGGGTCCTGGGGGCTCTGTTGTTGTCCTGGAAGCTCCGTGGTGGTCCTGGGGGCTCTGTTGTTTTTTTGGCAGATTTATTGTTGTCATGGGGCCTCTGTTGGGGGTCGTGGGGGCTCTGTTGGGGGTCGTGGGGGCTCTGTTGGGGGTCGTGGGGGCTCTGTTGGGGGTCGTGGGGGCTCTGTTGGGGTCGTGGGGGCTCTGTTGGGGTCCTGGGGTTTGTTTTGGGGTCTTGACAGCTCTGTTGGGGTCCTGGGGGCTCTGTTGGGGTCCTGGGGGCTCTGTTGGGGTCCTGGGAGCTCTGTTGTTCTCCTGGGGCCTCTGTTGGGGTCCCGGGGCCTCTGTTCGGGTCCCGGGGGCTCTGTTCGGGTCCCGGGGGCTCTGTTGTGGTCCCGGGGGCTCTGTTGTGGTCCCGGGGGCTCTGTTGTGGTCCCGGGGGCTCTGTTGTGGTCCCGGGGGCTCTGTTGTGGTCCCGGGGGCTCTGTTGTGGTCCCGGGGGCTCTGTTGTGGTCCTGGGGGCTCTGTTGTGGTCCTGGGGGCTCTGTTGTTCTCCTGGGGGCTCTGTCGTGGTCCTGCGGGCTCTGTCGGGTTCCTGGGGCTCTCGTCGTGTCCTGGGGCCTCTGTTGGGATCCTGAAGGCTCTGTTGGGGGTCCTGGGGGCTCTGTTGCGGTCGTGGGTTCACTGTTGCGGTCGTGGGTGCTATGCTGGGGTCCTGGGGGCTCTGTTGTACTCCTGGGGGCTCTGTTGTGCTCTTGGGGGCCTCTGTTGTGCTCTTGGGGGCCTCTGTTGTGGTCCCGGGGGCTCTGTTGTGGTCCCGGGGGCTCTGTTGTGGTCCCGGGGGCTCTGTTGGGGTCCCGGGGGCTCTGTTGGGGTCCCGGGGGCTCTGTTGGGGTCCCGGGGGCTCTGTTGGGGTCCCGGGGGCTCTGTTGTGGTCCTGGGGTCTCTATTGTTGTTTTGGGGGCTCTGTTGGGTTCCTGGGTGCTCTGTTGGGGTCCCGGGGGCTCTGTTGGGGTCCCGGGTGCTCTTTTGAGGTCCTGGGGGCTCTGTTGTGGGCCCGGGGGCTCTCTTGGGTTCCTGGGGGCTCTGTTGTTTTTTTGGCAGCTTTATTGTTGTCGCGGGCACACTGTTGGGGTCCTGGGGGCTCTGTTGGGGTCCTGGGGGCTTTGTCGGGTTCCTGGGGGCTCTCGTCGTGTCCTGGGGCCTCTGTTGAGGTCCCGGGGGCTCTGTTGGGGTCCCGGGGGCTCTGTTGGGGTCCTGGGGGCTCTGTTGTTGTCCTGGAAGCTCCGTGGTGGTCCTGGGGGCTCTGTTGTTTTTTTGGCAGATTTATTGTTGTCGTGGGGCCTCTGTTCGGGTCCCGGGGGCTCTGTTCGGGTCCCGGGGGCTCTGTTCGGGTCCCGGGGGCTCTGTTCGGGTCCCGGGGGCTCTGTTGTGGTCCTGGGGGCTCTGTTGTGGTCCTGGGGGCTCTGTTGTGGTCCTGGGGGCTCTGTTGTTCTCCTGGGGGCTCTGTCGTGGTCCTGCGGGCTCTGTCGGGTTCCTGGGGCTCTCGTCGTGTCCTGGGGCCTCTGTTGGGATCCTGAAGGCTCTGTTGGGGGTCCTGGGGGCTCTGTTGCGGTCGTGGGTTCACTGTTGCGGTCGTGGGTGCTATGCTGGGGTCCTGGGGGCTCTGTTGTACTCCTGGGGGCTCTGTTGTGCTCTTGGGGGCCTCTGTTGTGGTCCTGGGGCCTCTGTTGTGGTCCTGGGGGCTCTGTTGGGGTCCTGGGGTTGGTTTTGGGGTCCCGGGGGCTCTGTTGGGGTCCCGGGGGCTCTGTTGGGGTCCCGGGGTCTCTATTGTTGTTTTGGGGGCTCTGTTGGGTTCCTGGGTGCTCTGTTGGGGTCCCGGGGGCTCTGTTGGGGTCCCGGGTGCTCTTTTGAGGTCCTGGGGGCTCTGTTGTGGGCCCGGGGGCTCTCTTGGGGTCCTGGGGGCTCTGTTGTTTTTTTGGCAGCTTTATTGTTGTCGCGGGCACACTGTTGGGGTCCTGGGGGCTCTGTTGGGGTCCTGGGGGCTTTGTCGGGTTCCTGGGGGCTCTCGTCGTGTCCTGGGGCCTCTGTTGAGGTCCCGGGGGCTCTGTTGGGGTCCCGGGGGCTCTGTTGGGGTCCTGGGGGCTCTGTTGTTGTCCTGGAAGCTCCGTGGTGGTCCTGGGGGCTCTGTTGTTTTTTTGGCAGATTTATTGTTGTCGTGGGGCCTCTGTTGGAGGCCCTGGGGCCTCTGTTGGGGGTCCTGGGGCCTCTGTTGGGGGTCCTGGGGCCTCTGTTGGGGGTCCTGGGGCCTCTGTTGGGGGTCCTGGGGGGTCTGTTGGAGGTCCTGGGGGCTCTGTTGCGGTCGTGGGTGCACTGTTGCGGTCGTGGGTGCACTGTTGCGGTCGTGGGTGCACTGTTGCGGTCGTGGGGGCTCTGTTGCGGTCGTGGGGGCTCTGTTGTGCTCCTGGGGTTTGTTTTGGGGTCCTGGGGTTTGTTTTGGGGTCCTGGGGTTTGTTTTGGGGTCCTGGGGGCTCTGTTGGGGTCCTGGGTGTTCTATTCGGGTACTGGGGGCTCTGTTGTTCTCCCGGGGGCTCTGTTGGGGTCCCGGGGGCTCTGTTGGGGTCCCGGGGGCTCTGTTGGGGTCCCGGGGGCTCTGTTGGGGTCCCGGGGGCTCTGTCGGGGTCCCGGGGCTCTCGTCGTGCCCTGGGGCATCTGTTGGGATCCTAGGGGCTCTGTTGGGGGTCCTGGGGGCTCTGTTGCGGTCGTGGGTTCACTGTTGCGGTCGTGGGTGCTATGCTGGGGTCCTGGGGGTCTCTGTTGTGGTCCTGGGGGTCTCTGTTGTGGTCCTGGGGGCTCTGTTGGGGTCCTGGGGTTGGTTTTGGGGTCCTGGGGGCTCTGTTGGGGTCCTGGGGGCTCTGTTGGGGTCCCGGGAGCTCTGTTGGGGTCCTGGGGGCACTGTTGGTGTCCTGGGGGCACCGTTGGGGTCCTGGAGGCTCTGTTTGTGTCCTGGGGGCACTGTTGTGGTCCTGGTGGATTTGTTCGTGTCCTGGGGGCTCTGTTGTTGTCCTGGGGGTCTGTTGTTGTCCTGGGGGCTCTGTTGTTGTCCTGGGGGTTTTGTTCGGATCCTGGGGGCTCTGTTGGGGTCCCGGGGGCTCTGTTGGGGTCCCGGGGGCTCTGTTGGGGTCCCGGGGGCTCTGTTGGGGTCCCGGGGGTTAAATTCGGGTCCTGGGGGCTCTGTTGGGGTCCTGGGGGCTCTGTTGGGGTCCTGGGGGCTCTGTTGGCGTCCTGAGGGTTTTGTTCGGGTCCTGGGGCCTCTGTTGGGGCCCCGGGGGCTCTGTTGGGGCCCCGGGGGCTCTGTTGGGGCCCCGGGGGCTCTGTTGGGGCCCCGGGGGCTCTGTTCGAGTCCCGGGGGCTCTGTTGGGGTCCTGGGGGCTCTGTTGGGGTCCTGGGGGCTCCGTCGTGGTCCTGGGGGCTCTGTTGTTTTTTTGGCAGCTTTATTTTTGTCGCGGGAACTCTGTCGGGGTCCTGGGGGCTCTGTCGGGTTCCTGGGGGCTCTCGTCGTGTCCTGGGGCCTCTGTTGGGGTCCTGGGGCCTCTGTTGGGGTCCTGGGGATCTCTGTTGGGGTCCTGGGGGCTCTGTTGGGGGTCCTGGCGATCTCTGTTGGGGTCCTGGGGGCTCTCTTGTTGTCCTGGGGGCTCTGTTGTTGTCCTGGAAGCTCCGTGGTGGTCCTGGGGGCTCTGTTGTTTTTTTGGCAGATTTATTGTTGTCCTGGGGGCTCTGTTGGGGGTCGTGGGGGCTCTGTTGGGGGTCGTGGGGGCTCTGTTGGGGTCGTGGGGGCTCTGTTGGGGTCCTGGGTTTTGTTCTGGGGTCTTGACAGCTCTGTTGGGGTCCTGGGGGCTCTGTTGGGGTCCTGGGGGCTCTGTTGGGGTCCTGGGAGCTCTGTTGTTCTCCCAGGGCCTCTGTTGGGGTCCCGGGGCCTCTGTTGGGGTCCCGGGGGCTCTGTTGTTGTCCCGGGGGCTCTGTTCGGGTCCTGGGGGCTCTGTTGGGGTCCCGGGTGCTCTTTTGAGGTTCGGGGGGCTCTGTTGTGGTCCTGGGGGCTCTGTTGTGGTCCTGGGGGCTCTGTTGTTCTCCTGGGGGCTCTGTCGTGGTCCTGCGGGCTCTGTCGGGTTCCTGGGGCTCTCGTCGTGTCCTGGGGCCTCTGTTGGGATCCTGGGGGCTCTGTTGGGGGTCCTGGGGGCTCTGTTGCGGTCGTGGGTTCACTGTTGCGGTCGTGGGTGCTATGCTGGGGTCCTGGGGGCTCTGTTGTGCTCTTGGGGGCCTCTGTTGTGGTCCTGGGGCCTCTGTTGTGGTCCTGGGGGCTCTGTTGGGGTCCTGGGGTTGGTTTTGGGGTCCTGGGGGCTCTGTTGGGGTCCTGGGGGCTCTGTTGGGGTCCTGGGGGCTCTGTTCGCTTCCTGGGGGCTCTGTTGTGGTCCTGGGGGCTCTGTTGTGGTCCTGGGGGCTCTGTTGTGGTCCCGGGGGCTCTGTTGTGGTCCTGGGGTCTCTATTGTTGTTTTGGGGGCTCTGTTGGGTTCCTGGGTGCTCTGTTGGGGTCCCGGGGGCTCTGTTGGGGTCCCGGGTGCTCTTTTGAGGTCCTGGGGGCTCTGTTGTGGGCCCGGGGGCTCTCTTGGGTTCCTGGGGGCTCTGTTGTTTTTTTGGCAGCTTTATTGTTGTCGCGGGCACACTGTTGGGGTCCTGGGGGCTCTGTTGGGGTCCCGGGGGCTTTGTCGGGTTCCTGGGGGCTCTCGTCGTGTCCCGGGGGCTCTGTTGGGGTCCCGGGGGCTCTGTTGGGGTCCCGGGGGCTCTGTTGGGGTCCCGGGGGCTCTGTTGGGATCCCGGGGGCTCTGTTGTTGTCCTGGAAGCTCCGTGGTGGTCCTGGGGGCTCTGTTGTTTTTTTGGCAGATTTATTGTTGTCGTGGGGCCTCTGTTGGGGGTCCTGGGGCCTCTGTTGGGGGTCCTGGGGCCTCTGTTGGGGGTCCTGGGGCCTCTGTTGGGGGTCCTGGGGAGTCTGTTGGAGGTCCTGGGGGCTCTGTTGCGGTCGTGGGTGCACTGTTGCGGTCGTGGGGGCTCTGTTGTGCTCCTGGGGGCTCTGTTGTGCTCCTGGGGACTCTGTTGTGCTCCTGGGGTTTGTTTTGGGGTCCTGGGGTTTGTTTTGGGGTCCTGGGGTTTGTTTTGGGGTCCTGGGGGCTCTGTTGGGGTCCTGGGTGTTCTATTCGGGTACTGGGGGCTCTTATGGTGTCCTGGGGTCTCTCTTGGGGTCCTGGCAGCTCTGTTGGGGTCCCGGGGGCTCTGTTGGGGTCCCGGGGGCTCTGTTGGGGTCCCGGGGGCTCTGTCGTGGTCCCGGGGGCTCTGTCGGGTTCCTGGGGCTCTCGTCGTGTCCTGGGGCATCTGTTGGGATCCTAGGGGCTCTGTTGGGGGTCCTGGGGGCTCTGTTGCGGTCGTGGGTTCACTGTTGCGGTCGTGGGTGCTATGCTGGGGTCCTGGGGGCTCTTTTGGGGTCCGGGGGGCTCTGTTGTGGTCCTGGGGGTCTCTGTTGTGGTCCTGGGGGCTCTGTGTGGGTCCTGGGGTTGGTTTTGGAGTCCTGGGGGCTCTGTTGGGGTCCTGGGGGCTCTGTTGGGGTCCTGGGGGCTCTGTTGGGGTCCTGGGGGCTCTCTTGTTCTCCTAGGGACTCTGTTGGGGTCCCGGGAGCTCTGTTGGGGTCCCGGGGGCACTGTTGGTGTCCCGGGGGCTCTGTTGGGGTCCTGGGGGCTGTGTCCGGGTTCTGGGGGCTCTGTTGGGGTCCTGGGGGCACTGTTGGTGTCCTGGGGGCACCGTTGGGGTCCTGGAGGCTCTGTTTGTGTCCTGGGGGCACTGTTGTGGTCCTGGTGGATTTGTTCGTGTCCTGGGGGCTCTGTTGTTGTCCTGGGGGCTCTGTTGTTGTCCTGGGGGCTCTGTTGTTGTCCTGGGGCTCTGTTGTTGTCCTGGGGGCTCTGTTGTTGTCCTGGGGGTTTTGTTCGGATCCTGGGGGCTCTGTTGTGGTCCTGGGGGTTTTCTTCGGGTCCCGGGGGCTCTTTTTTTTGTCCCGGGGGCTCTTTTTTTTGTCCCGGGGGCTCTTTTTTTTGTCCCGGGGGCTCTTTTTTTTGTCCCGGGGGCTCTGTTGGGGTCCCGGGGGTTTTATTCGGGTGCCGCGGGTTTTATTCGGGTCCTGGGGGCTCTGTTGGGGTCCTGGGGCCTCTGTTGGGGCCCCGGGGGCTCTGTTGGGGTCCCGGGGGCTCTGTTCGAGTCCCGGGGGCTCTGTTGGGGTCCTGGGGGCTCCGTCGTGGTCCTGGGGGCTCTGTTGTTTTTTTGGCAGCTTTATTTTTGTCGCGGGGACTCTGTCCGGGTCCTGGGGGCTCTGTAGGGTTCCTGGGGGCTCTCGTCGTGTCCTGGGGCCTCTGTTCGGATCCTGGGGTCTCTGTTGGGGTCATGAGGATCTCTGTTGGGGGTCCTGGGGATCTCTGTTGGGGGTCCTGGGGGCTCTGTTGGGGGTCCTGGGGGCTCTGTTGGGGTCCTGGGGGCTCTCTTGTTGTCCTGGGGGCTCTGTTGTTGTCCTGGAAGCTCCGTGGTGGTCCTGGGGGCTCTGTTGTTTTTTTGGCAGATTTATTGTTGTCGTGGGGGCTCTGTTGGGGGTCCTGGGGGCTCTGTTGGGGGTCCTGGGGGCTCTGTTGGGGGTCCTGGGGGCTCTGTTGGGGGTCCTGGGGGCTCTGTTGGGGTCGTGGGGGCTCTGTTGGGGTCCTGGGGGCTCTGTTGGGGTCCTGGGGTTTGTTTTGGGGTCTTGACAGCTCTGTCGGGGTCCTGGGGGCTCTGTCGGGGTCCCGGGGGCTCTGTCGGGGTCCCGGGGGCTCTGTTGGGGTCCCGGGGGCTCTGTTGGGGTCCCGGGGGCTCTGTTGTTCTCCCGGGGGCTCTGTTGTTCTCCCGGGGGCTCTGTTGGGGTCCTGGGGGCTCTGTTGGGGTCCTGGGGGCTCTGTTGGGGTCCTGGGGGCTCTGTTGGGGTCCTGGGGGCTCTGTTGGGGTCCCGGGTGCTCTTTTGAGGTTCGGGGGGCTCTGTTGTTCTCCTGGGGGCTCTGTTGTTCTCCTGGGGGCTCTGTTGTGGTCCTGCGGGCTCTGTCGGGTTCCTGGGGCTCTCGTCGTGTCCTGGGGCCTCTGTTGGGATCCTGGGGGCTCTGTTGGGGGTCCTGGGGGCTCTGTTGCGGTCGTGGATTCACTGTTGCGGTCGTGGGTGCTATGCTGGGGTCCTGGGGGCTCTGTTGTGCTCCTGGGGACTCTGTTGTGCTCCTGGGGGCCTCTGTTGTGGTCCTGGGGCCTCTGTTGTGGTCCTGGGGGCTCTGTTGGGGTCCTGGGGGGGGTTGGTTTTGGGGTCCCGGGGGCTCTGTTGGGGTCCCGGGGGCTCTGTTGGGGTCCTGGGGGTTCTGTTCGCTTCCTGGGGGCTCTGTTGTGGTCCCGGGGGCTCTGTTGTGGTCCTGGGGTCTCTATTGTTGTTTTGGGGGCTCTGTTGGGTTCCTGGGTGCTCTGTTGGGGTCCCGGGGGGTCTGTTGGGGTCCCGGGTGCTCTTTTGAGGTCCTGGGGGCTCTGTTGTGGGCCCGGGGGCTCTCTTGGGGTCCTGGGGGCTCTGTTGTTTTTTTGGCAGCTTTATTGTTGTCGCGGGGACACTGTTGGGGTCCTGGGGGCTCTGTTGGGGTCCTGGGGGCTTTGTCGGGTTCCTGGGGGCTCTCGTCGTGTCCTGGGGCCTCTGTTGGGGTCCCGGGGGCTCTGTTGGGGTCCCGGGGGCTCTGTTGGGGTCCCGGGGGCTCTGTTGTTGTCCTGGAAGCTCCGTGGTGGTCCTGGGGGCTCTGTTGTTTTTTTGGCAGATTTATTGTTGTCGTGGGGGCTCTGTTGGGGGTCCTGGGGGCTCTGTTGGGGGTCCTGGGAGCTCTGTTGGGGGTCCTGGGGGCTCTGTTGGGGGTCCTGGGGGGTCTGTTGGAGGTCCTGGGGGCTCTGTTGCGGTCGTGGGTGCACTGTTGCGGTCGTGGGGGCTCTGTTGTGCTCCTGGGGGCTCTGTTGTGCTCCTGGGGTTTGTTTTGGGGTCCTGGGGTTTGTTTTGGGGTCCTGGGGGCTCTGTTGGGGTCCTGGGGGCTCTGTTGGGGTCCTGGGTGTTCTATTCGGGTACTGGGGGCTCTGATGGTTTCCTGGGGTCTCTGTTGGGGTCCTGGCAGCTCTGTTGTTCTCCTGGGGATTCTGTTGGGGTCCCGGGGGCTCTGTTGGGGTCCCGGGGGCTCTGTTGGGGTCCCGGGGGCTCTGTTGGGGTCCCGGGGGCTCTGTCGTGGTCCCGGGGGCTCTGTCGGGTTCCTGGGGCTCTCGTCGTGTCCTGGGGCATCTGTTGGGATCCTAGGGGCTCTGTTGGGGGTCGTGGGGGCTCTGTTGCGGTCGTGGGTTCACTGTTGCGGTCGTGGGGGCTCTTTTGGAGTCCGGGGGGCTCTGTTGTGGTCCTGGGGGTCTCTGTTGTGGTCCTGGGGGTCTCTGTTGTGGTCCTGGGGGCTCTGTTGGGGTCCTGGGGTTGGTTTTGGGGTCTTGATGGCTCTGTTGGGGTCCTGGGGGCTCTGTTGGGGTCCTGGGGGCTCTGTTGGGGTCCTGGGGGCTCTGTTGGGGTCCTGGGAGCTCTCTTGTTCTCCTAGGGACTCTGTTGGGGTCCCGGGAGCTCTGTTGGGGTCCCGGGGGAACTGTTGGTGTCCCGGGGGCTCTGTTGGGGTCCTGGGGGCTGTGTCCGGGTTCTGGGGGCTCTGTTGGGGTCCTGGGGGCACTGTTGGTGTCCTGGGGGCACCGTTGGGGTCCTGGAGGCTCTGTTTGTGTCCTGGGGGCACTGTTGTGGTCCTGGTGGATTTGTTCGTGTCCTGGGGGCTCTGTTGTTGTCCTGGGGGCTCTGTTGTTGTCCTGGGGGCTCTGTTGTTGTCCTGGGGGCTCTGTTGTTGTCCTGGCGGCTCTGTTGTTGTCCTGGCGGCTCTGTTGTTGTCCTGGGGGTTTTGTTCGGATCCTGGGGGCTCTGTTGTGGTCCTGGGGGTTTTCTTCGGGTCCCGGGGGCTCTTTTTTTTGTCCCGGGGGCTCTGTTGGGGTCCCGGGGGCTCTGTTGGGGTCCCGGGGGCTCTGTTGGGGTCCCGGGGGCTCTGTTGGGGTCCCGGGGGTTTTATTCAGGTCCCGGGGGTTTTATTCGGGTCCTGGGGGCTCTGTTGGGGTCCTGGGGGCTCTGTTGGGGTCCCAGGGGCTCTGTTGGGGTCCCGGGGGCTCTGTTCGAGTCCCGGGGGCTCTGTTGGGGTCCTGGGGGCTCTGTTGGGGTCCTGGGGGCTCCGTCGTGGTCCTGGGGGCTCTGTTGTTTTTTTGGCAGCTTTATTTTTGTCGCGGGGACTCTGTCGGGTTCCTGCCGGCTCTCGTCGTGTCCTGGGGCCTCTGTTGGGGTCCTGGGGATCTCTGTTGGGGTCCTGGGGATCTCTGTTGGGGTCCTGGGGATCTCTGTTGGGGTCCTGGGGGCTCTGTTGGGGTCCTGGAGTTTGTTTTGGGGTCTTGACGGCACTGTTGGGGTCCTGGGGGCACTGTTGGGGTCCTGGGGGCTCTGCTGGGGTCCTGGGGTTTTTTTTCGGGACCTGGGGTCTCTGTTGGGGTCCCGGGGGCTCTGTTGGGGGTTCTGGGGGCTCTGTTGGGGGTTCTGGGGGCTCTGTTGGGGGTCCTGGGGGCTCTGTTGGGGTCCTGGGGGCTCTCTTGTTGTCCTGGGGGCTCTGTTGTTGTCCTGGAAGCTCCGTGGTGGTCCTGGGGACTCTGTTGTTTTTTTGGCAGATTTATTGTTGTCGTGGGGGCTCTATTGGGGGTCCTGGGGGCTCTGTTGGGGGTCCTGGGAGCTCTGTTGGGGGTCCTGGGGGCTCTGTTGGGGTCCTGGGGGCTCTGTTGGGGTCCTGGGGTTTGTTTTGGGGTCCTGGGGGCTCTGTTGGGGTCCTGGGGGCTCTGTTGGGGTCCTGGGAGCTCTGTTGAGGTCCCGGGGACTCTGTTGAGGTCCCGGGGCCTCTGTTCGGGTCCCGGGGGCTCTGTTCGGGTCCCGGGGGCTCTGTTCGGGTCCCGGGGGCTCTGTTTGGGTCCTGGGGGCTCTGTTGGGGTCCCGGGGGCTCTATTGGCGTCCCGGGTGCTCTTTTGAGGTCCTGGGGTCTCTGTTGGGGTCCTGGGGTCTCTGTTGTGGTCCTGGGGTCTCTGTTGTGGTCCTGGAAGCTCTGTTGTTCTCCTGGGAGCTCTGTTGGGGTCCCGGGGGCACAGTTGGTGTCCCGGGGGCTCTGTTGGCATCCTGGGGGCTCTGTTGGGGTCCTGGGGGTTGTGTCCGGGTTCTGGGGGCTCTGTTGGTGTCCTGGGGGCTCTGTTGTTGTCCTGGGGGCTCTGTTGTTGTCCTGGGGGTTTTGTTCGGATCCTGGGGGCTCTGTTGTGGTCCTGGGGGTTTTGTTCGGGTCCCGGGGGCTCTGTTGGGGTCCCGGGGGCACTGTTGTGGTACTGGGGGCTCTGTTGGGGTCCTGGGGTCTCTGTTCGAGTCCTGGGGGTTTTGTCCGGGTCCTGGGGTCTCTGTTGTTCTCCTGGGGTCTCTGTTGGGGCTTCGGGAGCTCTGTTGTTGTCCTGGGGGCTCTGTTGGGGTCCTGGGGGCTCTCTTGTTGTCCTGGGGGCTCTGGTGGGGTCCCGGGGGCTCTGTTGTTTTCCCGGGGGCTCTGTTGGAGTCCTGGGGGCTCTGTTGGGGTCCTGGGGGCTCTGTTGGGGTCCTGGGAGCTCTGTTGTTCTCCTGGGGGCTCTTTTGGTGTCCTGGGGGCTCTGTTGGCGTCCTGAGGGTTTTGTTCGGGTCCTGGGGTCTCTGTTGTTCTCCTGGGGTCTCTGTTGTTCTCCTGGGGTCTCTGTTGAGGCCCCGGGGGCTCTGTTGGGGTCCTGGGGTCTCTGTTGGCGTACTGGGGGCTTTTTTGGGGTCCCGGGGGCTCTGTTGGGGTCCCGGGGGCTCTGTTGGGGTCCCGGGGGCTCTTTGGAGGTCCCGGGGGCTCTGTTGGGGTCCTGGGGGCTCTGTTGGCGTCCTGGGGGCTCCGTGGTGGTCCTGGGGGCTCTGTTGTTTTTTTGGCAGCTTTATTGTTGTTGCGGGGACACTGTTGGGGTCCCGGGAGCTCTGTTGGGGACCCGGGGGCTCTGTTGGGGTCCCGGGGGCTCTGTTGGGGTCCCGGGGGCTCTTTGGAGGTCCCGGGGGCTGTGTTGGGGTCCTGGGGGCTCTGTTGGGGTCCTGGGGGCTCTGTTGGGGTCCTGGGGGCTCCGTGGTGGTCCTGGGGGCTGTGTTGTTTTTTTTGCAGCTTTATTGTTGTCGCGGGGGCTCTGTTGGGGTCCTGGGGCCTCTGTTGGGGTCCTGGGGATCTCTGTTGGGGTCCTGGGGATCTCTGTTGGGGTCCTGGGGATCTCTGTTGGGGTCCTGGGGATCTCTGTTGGGGTCCTGGGGGCTCTGTTTGGGTCCTAGGGTTTGTTTTGGGGTCCTGGGGTCTCTGTTGGGGTCCTGGGGTCTCTGTTGGGGTCCTGGGGGCTCTGTTGGGGTCCTGGGGGTTTTGTTCGGGACCTGGGGTATCTGTTGGGGTCCCGGGGGCTCTGTTGGGGTCCCGGGGGCTCTGTTGGGGTCCCGGGGGCTGTGTTGGTGTCCTGGGGGCTCTGTTGGTGTCCTGGGGGCTCTGTTGGTGTCCTGGGGGCTCTGTTGGGGTCCTGGGGTCTCTGTTGGTGTCCTGGGTGCTCTGTTGTGCTCCTGGGGGCTCTGTTGGGGTCCTGCAGGTCTCTGTTGGGGTCCTGGGGACTCTGTTGGGGTCCTGGGGACTCTGTTGGTGTCCTGGGGGCACTGTTGGGGTCCTGGGGGCACTGTTGGGGTCCTGGGGCTCTGTTTGAGTCCCGGATGCTCTGTTGTTGTCCCGGGGGCTCTGTTGTTGTCCCGGGGGCTCTGTTGGGGTCCTGGAGGTTTTGTTCGGGTCCTGGGGGCTCTGTTGTGATTCTGGGGGCTCTGTTGGGGTCCTGGGGGCTCTGTTGGGGTCCTGGGGGCTCTGTTGGGGTCCTGGGGGCACTGTTGGGGTCCTGGGGGCACTGTTGGGTTCCTGGGGGCTCTGTTGGGGTCCTGGGGGCTGTGTTTGTGTTCTGGGGGCTCTGTTGGGGTCCTGGGGGTTTTGTTCGGTTCCTGGGGGCTCTGTTGGGGTCCTGGGGGCTCTGTTGGGGTCCCGGGGGCTCTGTTGGGGTCCCGGGGGCTTTGTTCGGGTCCTGGGATCTCTGTTGGGGTCCCGGGGGCTCTGTTGGGGTCCCGGGGGCTCTGTTCGGGTCCCGGGTGCTCTTTGGAGGGCCCGGGGTCTCTGTTGTGGGCCCGGGGGCTCTGTTGGGTTCCTGGGGGCTCTGTTGGGGTCCGGGGGTTTGTTTTGGGGTCCTGGGGGCTCTGTTGGGGTCCTGGGGGCTCTGTTGGGGTCCTGGGGGCACTGTTGGGGTCCTGGGGGCACTGTTGTGGTCCTGGGGGCTCTGTTGGGGTCCTGGGGGCTCTGTTGGGGTCCTTGGAATTTTGGTCGGGTCCCGGGGGCTCTGTTGGGGTCCCGGGGGCTCTGTTGGGGTCCCGGGGGCTCTGTTGGGGTCCCGGGGGCTCTGTTCCGGTCCTGGGGGCTCTGTTCCATTCCTGGGGGCTCTGTTCGGGTCCTGGGGGCTCTGTTCGTGTCCTGGGGGCTCTGTTCGGGTCCTGGAGGCTCTGGTGTTGCCCTTGGGGCTCTGTTCATGTCCTGGGGGCTCTGTTGTTTTCCTGGATGCACTTTTGGGTTTCTGGGTGCTCTGTTGGGTTTCTGGGTGCTCTGTTGGGTTTCTGGGGGCTCTGTTGGGTTCCTGGGTGCTCTGTTGGGTTTCTGGGGGCTCTGTTGGGGTCCTGGGGACTCTGTTGTGGTCCTGCGGTTTGTTTTGGGGTCCTGGGGGCTCTGTTGGGGTCCTGGGGGCTCTGTTGGGGTCCTGGGGGCTCTGTTGGGGTCCTGGGGGCTCTGTTGTTCTCCTGGGAGCTCTGTTGTTCTCCTGGGGGCTCTGTTGGGGTCCTGGGGGCTCTGTTGGGGTCCTGGGGGCTCTGTTGGGGTCCTGGGGATTTTGTTCGGGTCCCGGGGGCTCTGTTGGGGTCCCCCGGGGGCTCTGTTGGGGTCCCGGGGGCTCTGTTGGGGTCCCGGGGGCTCTGTTAGGGTCCTGGGGGCTCTGTTGGGGTCCTGGGGTGTTTGTTCGCGTCCTGGGGGCTCTGTTGTTCTCCTGGGGGCTCTGTTGTTCTCCTGGGGGCTCTGTTGGGGTCCTGGGGGCTCTGTTGGGGTCCTGGGGGCTCTGTTGGTGTCCTTGGGGCTCCGTGGTGGTCCTGGGTGCTCTGTTGTTTTTTTGGCAGCTTTATTGTTATCGCGGGGACTCTGTTGGGGTCCTGGGGGCTCTGTTGGGGTCCTGGGGGCTCTGTCGGGGTCCTGGGGGCTCTCGTCGTGTCCTGGGGCCTCTGCTGGGGTCCTGGGGGCTCTGCTGGGGTCCTGGGGGCTCTGTCGTGCTCCTGGGGATCTCTGTTTGGGTCCTGGGGGCTCTGTTGGGGTCCTGGGGTTTGTTTTGAGGTCTTGACGGCTCTGTTGTGGTCCTGGGGGCACTGTTGGGGTCCTGGGGCCTCTGTTGGGGTCCTGGGGCCTCTGTTGGGGTTCTGGGGGCTCTGTTGGGGTCCTGGGGATCTCTGTTGGGGTCCTGGGGATCTCTGTTGGGGTCCTGGGGGCTCTGTTTGGGTCCTAGGGTTTGTTTTGGGGTCCTGGGGTCTCTGTTGGGGTCCTGGGGTCTCTGTTGGGGTCCTGGGGTCTCTGTTGGGGTCCTGGGGGCTCTGTTGGGGTCCTGGGGGTTTTGTTCGGGACCTGGGGTATCTGTTGTTGTCCCGGGGGCTCTGTTGGGGTCCCGGGGGTCTCTGTTGGGGTCCTGGGGGCTGTGTTGGGGTCCTGGGGGCTCTGTTGGGGTCCTGGGGGCTCTGTTGGGGTCCTGGGGTCTCTGTTGGTGTCCTGGGTGCTCTGTTGTGCTCCTGGGGGCTCTGTTGGGGTCCTGCAGGTCTCTGTTGGGGTCCTGGGGGCACTGTTGGGGTCCTGGGGGCACTGTTGGGGTCCTGGGGGCTCTGTTTGAGTCCCGGGGGCTCTGTTGTTGTCCCGGGGGCTCTGTTGTTGTCCCGGGGGCTCTGTTGGGGTCCTGGAGGTTTTGTTCGGGTCCTGGGGGCTCTGTTGTGATTCTGGGGGTTTTGTTCGGGTCCTGGGGGCTCTGTTGGGGTCCTGGGGGCTCTGTTGGGGTCCTGGGGGCACTGTTGGGGTCCTGGGGGCACTGTTGGGTTCCTGGGGGCTCTGTTGGGGTCCTGGGGGCTGTGTTTGTGTTCTGGGGGCTCTGTTGGGGTCCTGGAGGTTTTGTTCGGTTCCTGGGGGCTCTGTTGTGCTCCTGGGGATCTCTGTTGGGGTCCTGGGGGCTCTGTTGGGGTCCTGGGGGCTCTGTTGGCGTCCCGGGGGCTCTGTTGGGGTCCCGGGGGCTTTGTTCGGGTCCTGGGATCTCTGTTGTAGTCCCGGGGGCTCTGTTGGGGTCCCGGGGGCTCTGTTCGGGTCCCGGGTGCTCTTTGGAGGGCCCGGGGTCTCTGTTGTGGGCCCGGGGGCTCTGTTGGGTTCCTGGGGGCTCTGTTGGGGTCCGGGGGTTTGTTTTGGGGTCCTGGGGGCTCTGTTGGGGTCCTGGGGGCACTGTTGGGGTCCTGGGGGCTCTGTTGGGGTCCTTGGGGCTCTGTTGGGGTCCTTGGAATTTTGTTCGGGTCCCGGGGGCTCTGTTGGGGTCCCGGGGGCTCTGTTGGGGTCCCGGGGGCTCTGTTGGGGTCCCGGGGGCTCTGTTCCGGTCCTGGGGGCTCTGTTCCATTCCTGGGGGCTCTGTTCGGGTCCTGGGGGCTCTGTTCGTGTCCTGGGGGCTCTGTTCGGGTCCTGGGGGCTCTGTTCGGGTCCTGGAGGCTCTGGTGTTGCCCTTGGGGCTCTGTTCATGTCCTGGGGGCTCTGTTGTTTTCCTGGATGCACTTTTGGGTTTCTGGGGGCTCTGTTGGGTTTCTGGGGGCTCTGTTGGGTTCCTGGGTGCTCTGTTGGGTTTCTGGGGGCTCTGTTGGGGTCCTGGGGACTCTGTTGTGGTCCTGCGGTTTGTTTTGGGGTCTTGACGGCACTGTTGGGGTCCTGGGGGCTCTGTTGGGGTCCTGGGGCCTCTGTTGGGGTCCTGGGGGCTCTGTTGGGGTCCTGGGGGCTCTGTTGGGGTCCTGGGGGCTCTGTTGGGGTCCTGGGGGCTTTGTTGGGGTCCTGGGGATTTTGTTCGGGTCCCGGGGGCTCTGTTGGGGTCCCCCGGGGGCTCTGTTGGGGTCCCCCGGGGGCTCTGTTGGGGTCCTGGGGGCTCTGTTGGGGTCCTGGGGTGTTTGTTCGCGTCCTGGGGGCTCTGTTGTTCTCCTGGGGGCTCTGTTGGGGTCCTGGGGTCTCTGTTGGGGTCCTGGGGGCTCTGTTGGGGTCCTGGGGGCTCTGTTGGTGTCCTTGGGGCTCCGTGGTGGTCCTGGGGGCTCTGTTGTTTTTTTGGCAGCTTTATTGTTATCGCGGGGGCTCTGTTGGGGTCCTGGGGGCTCTGTTGGCGTCCTGGGGGCTCTGTCGGGTTCCTGGGGGCTCTCGTCGTGTCCTGGGGGCTCTGCTGGGGTCCTGGGGGCTCTGCTGGGGTCCTGGGGGCTCTATCGTGCCCCTGGGGATCTCTGTTTGGGTCCTGGGGGCTCTGTTGGGGTCCTGGGGTTTGTTTTGAGGTCTTGACGGCTCTGTTGTGGTCCTGGGGGCACTGTTGGGGTCCTGGGGGCTCTGTTGGGGTCCTGGGGGTTTTGTTCGGTACCTGGGGGCGCTGTTGGGGTCCTGGGGGCGCTGTTGGGGTCCTGGGGGCGCTGTTGGGGTCCTGGGGGCTCTCGTCGTGTCCTGGGGGCTCTGTTGGGGTCCTGGGGATCTCTGTTGGAGTCCTGGGGATCTCTGTTGGGGTCCTGGGAGCTCTGTTGGGGTCCTAGGGTTTGTTTTGGCGTCCTGGGGGCTCTGTTGGGGTCCTGGGGGCTCTGTTGGGGTCCTGGGGGTTTTGTTCGGGTCCTGGGGATCTCTGTTGTGCTCCTGGGGATCTCTGTTGGGGTCCTGGGGATCTCTGTTGGGGTCCTGGGGGCTCTGTTGGGGTCCTAGGGTTTGTTTTGGGGTCCTGGGGGGCTCTGTTGGGGTCCTGGGGGCTCTGTTGGGGTCCTGGGGTCTCTGTTGGGGTCCTGGGGGCTCTGTTGGGGTCCTGGAGGTCTCTGTTGGGGTCCTGGAGGTCTCTGTTGGGGTCCTGGGGGCACTGTTGGGGTCCTGGGGGCACTGTTGGGGTCCTGGGGGCACTGTTGGGGTCCTGGGGGCACTGTTTGGGTCCTGGGGGCTCTGTTTGGGTCCTGGGGTCTCTGTTCGAGTCCTGGGGGTTTTGTTCGGGTCCTGGGGTCTCTGTTGTTGTCCCGGGGCTCTGTTGTTGTCCCGGGGGCTCTGTTGTTGTCCCGGGGGCTCTGTTGTTGTCCCGGGGGCTCTGTTGGGGTCCGGGGGCTCTGTTGGGGTCCTGGGGGCTCTGTTGTGATTCTGGGGGTTTTGTTCGGGTCCTGGGTTCTCTGTTGGGGTCCTGGGGGCTCTGTTGGGGTCCTGGGGGCACTGTTGGGGTCCTGGGGGCACTGTTGGTGTTCCTGGGGGCTCTGTTGGGGTCCTGGGGGATCTGTTGGGGTCCTGGGGGATCTGTTGGGGTCCTGGGGGCTCTGTTCGGGTCCTGGGGGTTTTGTTCGGGTCCTGGGGGCTCTGTTGGGGTCCTGGGGGCTCTGTTGGGGTCCTGGGGGCTCTGTTGGGGTCCTGGGGGCTCTCTTGGGGTCCTGGGGGCTCTCTTGGGGTCCTGGGGGCTCTGTTGAAGTCCTGGGGGCTCTGTTAGGGTCCTGGGGGCACTGTTGGGGTCCTGGGGGCACTGTTGGGGTCCTGGGGGCACTGTTGGGGTCCTGGGGGCTCTGTTGGGGTCCTGGGGGTTTTGTTCGGTACCTGGGGTCTCTGTTGTTGTCCCGGGGTCTCTGTTGTTGTCCCGGGGGCTCTGTTGTTGTCCCGGGGGCTCTGTTGTTGTCCCGGGGCTCTGTTGGGGTCCTGGGGGTTTTGTTCGGGCCCTGGGGGCTCTGTTTGTTTCCTGCGGGCTCTGTTTGTTTCCTGGGGGCGCTGTTGGGGTCCTGGGGGCGCTGTTGGGGTCCTGGGGGCTCTCTTGGGTTCCTGGGGGCTCTGTTGGGGTCCTGGGGGCTCTGTTGGGGTCCTGGGGATCTCTGTTGTGCTCCTGGGGATCTCTGTTGGGGTCCTGGGGATCTCTGTTGGGGTCCTGGGGATCTCTGTTGGGGTCCTGGGAGCTCTGTTGGGGTCCTAGGGTTTGTTTTGGGGTCCTGGGGGCTCTGTTGGGGTCCTGGGGGCTCTGTTGGGGTCCTGGGGGCTCTGTTGGGGTCCTGGGGGCTCTGTTGGGGTCCTGGGAGCTCTGTTGTTCTCCTGGGGACTCTGTTGGGGTCCCGGGGCCTCTGTTGGGGTCCCGGGGGCTCTGTTGGGGTCCCGGGGGCTCTATTGGCGTCCCGGGTGCTCTTTTGAGGTTCGGGGGGCTCTGTTGGGGTCCTGGGGTCTCTGTTGTGGTCCTGGGGTCTCTGTTGTGGTCCTGGGGGCTCTGTTGTTCTCCTGGGGGCTCTGTCGTGGTCCTGCGGGCTCTGTCGGGTTCCTGGGGCTCTCGTCGTGTCCTGGGGCCTCTGTTGGGATCCTGGGGGCTCTGTTGGGGGTCCTGGGGGCTCTGTTGCGGTCGTGGGTTCACTGTTGCGGTCGTGGGTGCTATGCTGGGGTCCTGGGGGCTCTGTTGGCATCCGGGGGGCTCTGTTGTGCTCCTGGGCTTCTCTGTTGTGCTCCTGGGCTTCTCTGTTGTGGTCCTGGGGGCTCTGTTGTCGTCCTGGGGGCTCTGTTGGGGTCCTGGGGTTGGTTTTGGGGTCTTGACGGCTCTGTTGGTGTTCTGGGGGCTCTGTTGGTGTTCTGGGGGCTCTGTTGGGGTCCTAGGGGCTCTGTTGGTGTCCTGGGGGCTCTGTTGGGGTCCTGGGAGCTCTGTTGTTCTCCTGGGAGCTCTGTTGGGGTCCCGGGGGCACAGTTGGCGTCCTGGGGGCTCTGTTGGCATCCTGGGGGCTCTGTTGGGGTCCTGGGGGCACTGTTGGTGTCCTGGGGGCTCTGTTGTTGTCCTGGGGGCTCTGTTGTTGTCCTGGGGGTTTTGTTCGGATCCTGGGGGCTCTGTTGTGGTCCTGGGGGTTTTGTTCGGGTCCCGGGGGCACTGTTGGGGTCCCGGGGGCACTGTTGTGGTACTGGGGGCTCTGTTGGGGTCCTGGGGTCTCTGTTCGACTCCTGGGGGTTTTGTTCGGGTCCTGGGGTCTCTGTTGTTCTCCTGGGGTCTCTGTTGGGGCTTCGGGAGCTCTGTTGGGGTCCTGGGGGCTCTGTTGTTTTCCCGGGGGCTCTGTTGTTTTCCCGGGGGCTCTGTTGTTTTCCCGGGGGCTCTGTTGTTTTCCCGGGGGCTCTGTTGTTTTCCCGGGGGCTCTGTTGGGGTCCTGGGGGTTTTGTTCGGGTCCTGGGGGCTCTGTTGGGGTCCTGGGGCTCTGTTGGGGTCCTGGGGGCTCTGTTGGGGTCCTGGGAGCTCTGTTGTTCTCCTGGGGGCTCTTTTGGTGTCCTGGGGGCTCTGTTGGCGTCCTGAGGGTTTTGTTCGGGTCCTGGGGTCTCTGTTGTTCTCCTGGGCTCTCTGTTGTTCTCCTGGGGTCTCTGTTGGGGCCCCGGGGGCTCTGTTGGGGTCCTGGGGTCTCTGTTGGCGTACTGGGGGCTTTTTTGGGGTCCTTGATGCTCTGCTGGGGTCCTGGGGGCTCTGCTGGGGTCCTGGGGGCTCTGCTGGGGTCCCGGGGGCTCTGTTGGGGTCCCGGGGGCTCTGTTGGGGTCCCGGGGGCTCTATTGTTGTTTTGGGGGCTCTGTTGGGGTCCCGGGGCCTCTGTTGGGGTCCCGGGGCCTCTGTTGGGGTCCCGGGGGCTCTGTTGGGGTCCCGGGTGCTCTTTGGAGGTCCCGGGGCTCTGTTGGGGTCCTGGGGGCTCTGTTGGCGTCCTGGGGGCTCCGTGGTGATCCTGGGGGCTCTGTTGTTTTTTTGGCAGCTTTATTGTTGTTGCGGGGACACTGTTGGGGTCCCGGGAGCTCTGTTGGGGTCCCGGGAGCTCTGTTGGGGTCCCGGGGGCTCTGTTGGGGTCCCGGGGGCTCTGTTGGGGTCCCGGGGGCTCTGTTGGGGTCCCGGGGGCTCTTTGGAGGTCCCGGGGGCTGTGTTGTGGGCCCGGGGGCTCTGTTGGGGTCCTGGGGGCTCTGTTGGGGTCCTGGGGGCTCCGTGGTGGTCCTGGGGGCTGTGTTGTTTTTTTTGCAGCTTTATTGTTGTCGCGGGGGCTCTGTTGGGGTCCTGGGGGCTCTGTTGGGGTCCTGGGGGCTCTGTTGGGGTCCCGGGAGCTCTGTTGGGGTCCCGGGGGCACTGTTGTGGTACTGGGGGCTCTGTTGGGGTCCTGGGGTCTCTGTTCGACTCCTGGGGGTTTTGTTCGGGTCCTGGGGTCTCTGTTGTTCTCCTGGGGTCTCTGTTGGGGCTTCGGGAGCTCTGTTGGGGTCCTGGGGGCTCTCTTGTTGTCCCCGGGGCTCTGTTGTTTTCCCGGGGGCTCTGTTGTTTTCCCGGGGGCTCTGTTGTTTTCCCGGGGGCTCTGTTGTTTTCCCGGGGGCTCTGTTGTTTTCCCGGGGGCTCTGTTGTTTTCCCGGGGGCTCTGTTGTTTTCCCGGGGGCTCTGTTGTTTTCCCGGGGGCTCTGTTGTTTTCCCGGGGGCTCTGTTGGGGTCCTGGGGGCTCTGTTGGGGTCCTGGGGGCTCTGTTGGGGTCCTGGGGGCTCTGTTGGGGTCCTGGGGGCTCTGTTGGGGTCCTGGGGGCTCTGTTGGGGTCCTGGGAGCTCTGTTGTTCTCCTGGGGGCTCTTTTGGTGTCCTGGGGGCTCTGTTGGCGTCCTGAGGGTTTTGTTCGGGTCCTGGGGTCTCTGTTGTTCTCCTGGGCTCTCTGTTGTTCTCCTGGGGTCTCTGTTGGGGCCCCGGGGGCTCTGTTGGGGTCCTGGGGTCTCTGTTGGCGTACTGGGGGCTTTTTTGGGGTCCTTGATGCTCTGTTGGAGTCCCGGGGGCTCTGCTGGGGTCCTGGGGGCTCTGCTGGGGTCCCGGGGGCTCTGTTGGGGTCCCGGGGGCTCTGTTGGGGTCCCGGGGGCTCTATTGTTGTTTTGGGGGCTCTGTTGGGGTCCCGGGGCCTCTGTTGGGGTCCCGGGGGCTCTGTTGGGGTCCCGGGTGCTCTTTGGAGGTCCCGGGGGCTCTGTTGGGGTCCTGGGGGCTCTGTTGGCGTCCTGGGGGCTCCGTGGTGGTCCTGGGGGCTCTGTTGTTTTTTTGGCAGCTTTATTGTTGTTGCGGGGACACTGTTGGGGTCCCGGGAGATCTGTTGGGTCCCGGGAGATCTGTTGGGGTCCCGGGGGCTCTGTTGGGGTCCCGGGGGCTCTGTTGGGGTCCCGGGGGCTCTGTTGGGGTCCCGGGGGCTCTTTGGAGGTCCCGGGGGCTGTGTTGTGGGCCCGGGGGCTCTGTTGGGGTCCTGGGGGCTCTGTTGGGGTCCTGGGGGCTCTGTTGGGGTCCTGGGGGCTCCGTGGTGGTCCTGGGGGCTGTGTTGTTTTTTTTGCAGCTTTATTGTTGTCGCGGGGACTCTGTTGGGGTCCCGGGAGCTCTGTTGGGGTCCCGGGAGCTCTGTTGGGGTCCCGGGAGCTCTGTTGGGGTCCCGGGGGCTCTGTTGGGGTCCCGGGGGCTGTGTTGGGGTCCCGGGGGGCTCTTTGGAGGTCCCGGGGGCTGTGTTGTGGGCCCGGGGGCTCTGTTGGGGTCCTGGGGGCTCTGTTGGGGTCCTGGGGGCTCTGTTGGGGTCCTGGGGGCTCCGTGGTGGTCCTGGGGGCTGTGTTGTTTTTTTTGCAGCTTTTTTGTTGTCGCGGGGACTCTGTTGGGGTCCTGGGGGCTCTGTTGGGGTCCTGGGGCCTCTGTTGGGGTTCTGGGGGCTCTGATGGGGTCCTGGGGATCTCTGTTGGGGTCCTGGGGGCTCTGTTTGGGTCCTAGGGTTTGTTTTGGGGTCCTGGGGTCTCTGTTGGGGTCCTGGGGTCTCTGTTGGGGTCCTGGGGGCTCTGTTGGGGTCCTGGGGGTTTTGTTCGGGACCTGGGGTATCTGTTGTTGTCCCGGGGGCTCTGTTGGGGTCCCAGGGGCTCTGTTGGGGTCCCGGGGGTCTCTGTTGGGGTCCTGGGGGCTGTGTTGGTGTCCTGGGGGCTGTGTTGGTGTCCTGGGGGCTCTGTTGGGGTCCTGGGGGCTCTGTTGTGCTCCTGGAGGTCTCTGTTGGGGTCCTGGAGGTCTCTGTTGGGGTCCTGGAGGTCTCTGTTGGGGTCCTGGGGGCTCTGTTCGAGTCCTGGGGGTTTTGTTCGGGTCCCGGGGGCTCTGTTGTTGTCCCGGGGGCTCTGTTGTTGTCCCGGGGGCTCTGTTGGGGTCCTGGAGGTTTTGTTCGGGTCCTGGGGGCTCTGTTGTGATTCTGGGGGTTTTGTTGGGGTCCTGGGGGCTCTGTTGGGGTCCTGGGGGCTCTGTTGGGGTCCTGGGGGCTCTGTTGGGGTCCTGGGGGCACTGTTGGGGTCCTGGGGGCACTGTTGGGTTCCTGGGGGCTGTGTTTGTGTTCTGGGGGCTCTGTTGGGGTCCTGGGGGTTTTCTTCGGTTCCTGGGGGCTCTGTTGGGGTCCTGGGGGCTCTGTTGGGGTCCTGGGGGCTCTGTTGGGGTCCTGGGGGTTTTGTTGGGGTCCTGGGGGCTCTGTTGGGGTCCTGGGGGTTCTGTTGGGGTCCTGGTGGTTTTGTTCGGGTCCTGGGGTTTCTGTTGGTGTCCGGGTGCTCTGTTGGTGTCCCGGGGGCTCTGTTGGGGTCCCGGGGGCTCTGTTGGGGTCCCGGGGGTTTGTTCAAGTCCCGGGGGCTCTGTTGGGGTCCCGGGGGCTCTGTTGGGGTCCCGGGGGCTTTGTTCGGGTCCTGGGATCTCTGTTGTAGTCCCGGGGGCTCTGTTGGGGTCCCGGGGGTTCTGTTCGGGTCCCGGGTGCTCTTTGGAGGTCCCGGGGTCTCTGTTGTGGGCCCGGGGGCTCTGTTGGGTTCCTGTGGGCTCTGTTGGGGTCCGGGGGTTTGTTTTGGGGTCCTGGGGGCACTGTTGGGGTCCTGGGGGCTCTGTTGTGGTCCTGGGGGCTCTGTTGGGGTCCTTGGGGCTCTGTTGGGGTCCTTGGAGTTTTGTTCGGGTCCCGGGGGCTCTGTTGGGGTCCCGGGGGCTCTGTTGGGGTCCCGGGGGCTCTGTTCCGGTCCCGGGGGCTCTGTTCCGGTCCTGGGGCTCTGTTCCGGTCCTGGGGGCTCTGTTGGGGTCCTGGGGGCTCTGTTGGGGTCCTGGGGGCTCTGTTCGTGTCCTGGGGCCTCTGTTCGTGTCCTGGGGGCTCTGTTCGGGTCCTGGAGGCTCTGGTGTTGCCCTTGGGGCTCTGTTCATGTCCTGGGGGCTCTGTTGTTTTCCTGGGTGCTCTGTTGGGTTTCTGGGTGCTCTGTTGGGTTCCTGGGGGCTCTGTTGGGTTCCTGGGGGCTCTGTTGAATTTCTGGGTGCTCTGTTGGGTTTCTGGGGGCTCTGTTGGGGTCCTGGGGACTCTGTTGTGGTCCTGGGGTTTGTTTTGGGGTCTTGACGGCACTGTTGGGGTCCTGGGGGCTCTGTTGGGGTCCTGGGGCCTCTGTTGGGGTCCTGGGTGTTCTATTCGGGTACTGGGGGCTCTGTTGGTGTCCTGGAGGCTCTGTTGGGGTCCTGGGAGCTCTGTTGTTCTCCTGGGGACTCTGTTGGGGTCCTGGGGGCTCTGTTGGGGTCCCGGGGGCTCTGTTGGGGTCCCCCGGGGGCTCTGTTGGGGTCCCGGGGGCTCTGTTGGGGTCCTGAAGGATCTGTTGGGGTCCTGGGGGCTCTGTTGGGGTCCTGGGGGCTCTGTTGGGGTCCTGGGGTGTTTGTTCGCGTCCTGGGGGCTCTGTTGTTCTCCTGGGGGCTCTGTTGTTCTCCTGGGGGCTCTGTTGGGGTCCTGGGGGCTCTGTTGGGGTCCTGGGGGCTCCGTGGTGGTCCTGGGGGCTCTGTTGTTTTTTTGGCAGCTTTATTGTTATCGCGGGGACTCTGTTGGGGTCCTGGGGGCTCTGTCGGGGTCCTGGGGGCTCTGTCGGGTTCCTGGGGGCTCTCGTCGTGTCCTGGGGGCTCTGCTGGGGTCCTGGGGGCTCTGTCGTGCTCCTGGGGATCTCTGTTTGGGTCCTGGGGGCTCTGTTGGGGTCCTGGGGTTTGTTTTGAGGTCTTGACGGCTCTGTTGGGGTCCTGGGGGCACTGTTGGGGTCCTGGGGGCACTGTTGGGGTCCTGGGGGCACTGTTGGGGTCCTGGGGGCACTGTTGGGGTCCTGGGGGCTCTGTTGGGGTCCTGGGGGTTTTGTTCGGTACCTGGGGTCTCTGTTGTTGTCCCGGGGGCTCTGTTGTTGTCCCGGGGGCTCTGTTGTTGTCCCGGGGGCTCTGTTGTTGTCCCGGGGGCTCTGTTGTTGTCCCGGGGGCTCTGTTGGGGTCCCGGGGGCTCTGTTTGTTTCCTGGGGGCTCTGTTTGTTTCCTGGGGGCGCTGTTGGGGTCCTGGGGGCGCTGTTGGGGTCCTGGGGGCTCTGTTGGGGTCCTGGGGGCTCTGTTGGGGTCCTGGGGATCTCTGTTGTGCTCCTGGGGATCTCTGTTGGGGTCCTGGGGATCTCTTGGGGTCCTGGGGAGCTCTGTTGGGGTCCTAGGGTTTGTTTTGGGGTCCTGGGGGCTCTGTTGGGGTCCTGGGGGCTCTGTTGGGGTCCTGGAGGTCTCTGTTGGGGTCCTGGAGGTCTCTGTTGGGGTCCTGGGGACTCTGTTGGGGTCCTGGGGGCACTGTTGGGGTCCTGGGGTCTCTATTCGAGTCCTGGGGGTTTTGTTCGAGTCCCGGGGGCTCTGTTGGGGTCCCGGGGGCTGTGTTGGGGTCCCGGGGGCTGTGTTGGGGTCCCGGGGGCTGTGTTGGGGTCCCGGGGGCTGTGTTGGGGTCCCGAGGGCTCTGTTGGGGTCCTGGGGACTCTGTTGGGGTCCTGGGGGTTTTGCTCGGGTCCTGGGGGCTCTGTTGTGATTCTGGGGGTTCTGTTGGGGTCCTGGGGGCTCTGTTGGGGTCCTGGGGGCTCTGTTGGGGTCCTGGGGGCTCTGTTGGTGTCCCGGGGGCTCTGTTGGGGTCCCGGGGGCTCTGTTGGGGTCCCGGGGGCTTTGTTCGGGTCCCGGGGGCTCTGTTGGGGTCCCGGGGGCTCTGTTGGGGTCCCGGGGGCTCTGTTGGGGTCCCGGGGGCTCTTTGGAGGTCCCGGGGTCTCTGTTGTGGGCCCGGGGGCTCTGTTGGGGTCCTGGGGGCTCTGTTGGTGTCCTGGGGGCTCTGTTGGGGTCCTGGGGGTTCTGTTGGGGTCCTGGGGTTCTCTGTTGGGGTCCTGGGGGCACTGTTGGGGTCCTGGGGGCACTGTTGTGGTACTGGGGGCTCTGTTGGGGTCCTGGGGGCACTGTTGTGGTACTGGGGGCTCTGTTGGGGTCCTGGGGTCTCTGTTGTTCTCCTGGGGTCTCTGTTGGGGCTCCGGGAGCTCTGTTGTTGTCCTGGGGGCTCTGTTGTTTTCCCGGGGGCTCTGTTGTTTTCTCGGGGGCTCTGTTGGGGTCCTGGGGGCTCTGTTGGGGTCCTGGGGGCTCTGTTGGGGTCCTGGGGGTTTTGTTCGGGTCCTGGGGGCTCTGTTGGGGTCCTGGGGATCTCTGTTGTGCTCCTGGGGATCTCTGTTGGGGTCCTGGGGATCTCTGTTGGGGTCCTGGGGATCTCTGTTGGGGTCCTGGGGGCTCTGTTGGGGCCCTAGGGTTTGTTTTGGGGTCCTGGGGGTCTCTGTTGGGGTCCTGGGGGCTCTGTTGGGGTCCTGGGGGCTCTGTTGGGGTCCTGGAGGTCTCTGTTGGGGTCCTGGGGGCACTGTTTGGGTCCTGGGGGCTCTGTTTGGGTCCTGGGGTCTCTGTTCGAGTCCTGGGGGTTTTGTTCGGGTCCTGGGGTCTCTGTTGTTCTCCTGGGGTCTCTGTTGTTCTCCTGGGGTCTCTGTTGGGGCTCCGGGAGCTCTGTTGTTGTCCCGGGGGCTCTGTTGTTGTCCCGGGGGCTCTGTTGTTGTCCCGGGGGCTCTGTTGGGGTCCTGGAGGTTTTGTTCGGGTCCTGGGGGCTCTGTTGTGATTCTGGGGGTTTTGTTCGGGTCCTGGGTTCTCTGTTGGGGTCCTGGGGGCTCTGTTGGGGTCCTGGGGGCACTGTTGCGGTCCTGGGGGCACTGTTGGGGTTCTGGGGGCTGTGTTTGGGTTCTGGGGTCTCTGTTGGGGTCCTGGGGGTTCTGTTCGGTTTCTGGGGGCTCTGTTGGGGTCCTGGGGGCTCTGTTGGGTCCTGGGGGCTCTGTTGGGGTCCTGGGGGATCTGTTGGGGTCCTGGGGGCTCTGTTCGGGTCCTGGGGGTTTTGTTCGGGTCCTGGGGGTTTTGTTCGGGTCCTGGGGGCTCTGTTGGGGTCCTGGGGGCTCTGTTGGGGTCCTGGGGGCTCTGTTGGGGTCCTGGGGGCTCTGTTGGGGTCCTGGGGGCTCTGTTGGGGTCCTGGGGGTTTTGTTCGGTACCTGGGGTCTCTGTTGTTGTCCCGGGGGCTCTGTTGTTGTCCCGGGGGCTCTGTTTGTTTCCTGGGGGCTCTGTTTGTTTCCTGGGGGCGCTGTTGGGGTCCTGGGGGCTCTCTTGGGGTCCTGGGGGCTCTCTTGGGGTCCTGGGGGCTCTCTTGGGTTCCTGGGGGCTCTCGTCGTGTCCTGGGGGCTCTGTTGGGGTCCTGGGGGCTCTGTTGGGGTCCTGGGGATCTCTGTTGTGCTCCTGGGGATCTCTGTTGGGGTCCTGGGGATCTCTGTTGGGGTCCTGGGAGCTCTGTTGTGGTCCTAGGGTTTGTTTTGGGGTCCTAGGGGCTCTGTTGGGGTCCTGGGGGCTCTGTTGGGGTCCTGGAGGTTTCTGTTGGGGTCCTGGGGACTCTGTTCGGGTCCTGGGGACTCTGTTGGGGTCCTGGGGGCAATGTTGGGGTCCTGGGGTCTCTGTTCGAGTCCTGGGGGTTTTGTTCGGGTCCCGGGGGCTCTGTTGGTGTCCCGGGGGCTCTGTTGGTGTCCTGGGGTTCTCTGTTGGGGTCCTGGGGGCTCTGTTGGGGTCCTGGGGGCTCTGTTGGGGTCCTGGGGGTTCTGTTGGGGTCCTGGGGTTCTCTGTTGGGGTCCTGGGAGCACTGTTGGGGTCCTGGGGGCACTGTTGTGGTACTGGGGGCTCTGTTGGGGTCCTGGGGGCACTGTTGTGGTACTGGGGGCTCTGTTGGGGTCCTGGGGTCTCTGTTCGAGTCCTGGGGGTTTTGTTCGGGTCCTGGGGTCTCTGTTGTTCTCCTGGGGTCTCTGTTGGGGCTCCGGGAGCTCTGTTGTTGTCCTGGGGGCTCTGTTGTTTTCCCGGGGGCTCTGCTGTTTTCTCGGGGGCTCTGTTGGGGTCCTGGGGGCTCTGTTGGGGTCCTGGGGGCTCTGTTGGGGTCCTGGGGGTTTTGTTCGGGTCCTGGGGATCTCTGTTGTGCTCCTGGGGATCTCTGTTGTGCTCCTGGGGATCTCTGTTGGGGTCCTGGGGATCTCTGTTGGGGTCCTGGGGTTTGTTTTGGGGTCCTGGGGGTCTCTGTTGGGGTCCTGGGGGCTCTGTTGGGGTCCTGGGGGCTCTGTTGGGGTCCTGGGGATTCTGTTGGGGTCCTGGGGGCACTGTTGGGGTCCTGGGGGCTCTGTTTGGGTCCTGGGGGCTCTGTTTGGGTCCTGGGGGCTCTGTTTGGGTCCTGGGGGCTCTGTTTGGGTCCTGGGGTCTCTGTTCGAGTCCTGGGGGTTTTGTTCGGGTCCCGGGGGCTCTGTTGTTGTCCCGGGGGCTCTGTTGTTGTCCCGGGGGCTCTGTTGTTGTCCCGGGGGCTCTGTTGTTGTCCCGGGGGCTCTGTTGGGGTCCTGGAGGTTTTGTTCGGGTCCTGGGGGCTCTGTTGTGATTCTGGGGGTTTTGTTCGGGTCCTGGGGGCTCTGTTGGGGTCCTGGGGGCTCTGTTGGGGTCCTGGGGGCTCTGTTGGGGTCCTGGGGGCTCTGTTGGGGTCCTGGGGGCTGTGTTTGTGTTCTGGGGGCTCTGTTGGGGTCCTGGGGGCTGTGTTTGGGTTCTGGGGGCTCTGTTGGGGTCCTGGGGGCTCTGTTGGGGTCCTGGGGGCTCTGTTGGGGGTCCTGGGGGTTTTGTTCGGGTCCTGAGGGCTCTGTTGGGGTCCTGGGGGCTCTGTTGGGGTCCTGGGGGCTCTGTTGAAGTCCTGGGGGCTCTGTTGGGGTCCTGGGGGTTTTGCTCGGGTCCTGGGGGCTCTGTTGGGGTCCTGGGGGCTCTGTTGGGGTCCTGGGGGCTCTGTTGGAGTCCTGGGAGTTCTGTTGGGGTCCTGGGGGCTCTGTTGGCGTCCTGGGGGTTTTGTTCGGGTCCTGGGGGCTCTGTTGGGGTCCCGGGGGCTCTGTTGGGGTCCCGGGGGCTCTGTTGGGGTCCTGGGGGTTTTGTTCGTGTCCCGGGGGCTCTGTTGGGGTCCCGGGGGCTCTGTTGTGGTACTGGGGGCTCTGTTGGGGTACCGGGGGCTCTGTTGTGGTACTGGGGGCTCTGTTGGGGTCCTGGGGTCTCTGTTCGAGTCCTGGGGGTTTTGTTCGGGTCCTGGGGTCTCTGTTGTTCTCCTGGGGTCTCTGTTGGAGCTCCGGGGGCTCTGTTGTTTTCCCGGGGGCTCTGTTGTTTTCCCGGGGGCTCTGTTGTTTTCCCGGGGGCTCTGTTGTTTTCCGGGGGCTCTGTTGGGGTCCTGGGGGCTCTGTTGGGGTCCTGGGGGCTCTGTTGGGGTCCTGGGGGCTCTGTTGGGGTCCTGGGGATCTCTGTTGGGGTCCTGGGGATCTCTGTTGGGGTCCTGGGGATCTCTGTTGGGGTCCTAGGGTTTGTTTTGGGGTCCTGGGGGTCTCTGTTGGGGTCCTGGGGGCTGTGTTGGTGTCCTGGGGGCTCTGTTGGGGTCCTGGGGGCTCTGTTGGGGTCCTGGGGGCTCTGTTGGTGTCCTGGGTGCTCTGTTGTGCTCCTGGGGGCTCTGTTGGGGTCCTGGAGGTCTCTGTTGGGGTCCTGGGGATTCTGTTGGGGTCCTGGGGGCACTGTTGGGGTTCTGGGGGCACTGTTGGGGTCCTGGGGGCTCTGTTTGGGTCCTGGGGTCTCTGTTCGAGTCCTGGGGGTTTTGTTCGGGTCCTGGGGTCTCTGTTGTTCTCCTGGGGTCTCTGTTGGGGCCCCGGGGGCTCTGTTGTTGTTCCGGGGGCTCTGTTGTTGTCCCGGGGGCTCTGTTGTTGTCTCGGGGGCTCTGTTAGGGTCCTGGAGGTTTTGTTCGGGTCCTGGGGGCTCTGTTGTGATTCTGGGGGTTTTGTTCGGATCCTGGGTTCTCTGTTGGGGTCCTGGGGGCACTGTTGGGGTCCTGGGGGCTGTGTTTGGGTTCTGGGGGCTCTGTTGGGGTCCTGGGGTTTTTGTTCGGTTCCTGGGGGCTCTGTTGGGGTTCTGGGGGCTCTGTTGGGGTCCTGGGGGCTCTGTTGGGGTCCTGGGGGCTCTGTTGGGGTCCTGGGGGCTCTGTTGGGGTCCTGGGGGCACTGTTGGGGTCCTGGGGGCTCTGTTCGGGTCCTGGGGGTTTTGTTCGGGTCCTCGGGGTTTTGTTCGGGTCCTGGGGGCTCTGTTGGGGTCCTGGGGGCTCTGTTGGGGTCCTAGGGGCTCTGTTGGGGTCCTGGGGGCTCTGTTGGGGTCCTGGGGGTTTTGTTCGGGTCCTGGGGTTTGTGTTGGGGTCCTGGGGTTTCTGTTGGGGTCCCGGGGGTTTTGTTCGGGTCCCGGGGGCTCTGTTGGGGTCCCGGGGGCTCTGTTGGGGTCCCGGGGGCTCTGTTGGGGTCCTGAGGGCTTTGTTCGGGTCCTGGGATCTCTGTTGGGGTCCCGGGGGCTCTGTTGGGGTCCCGGGTGCTCTTTGGAGGTCCCGGGGGCTCTGTTGGGGTCCCGGGGGCTCTGTTGGGATCCCGGGGGCTCTGTTGGGATCCCGGGGGCTCTGTTGGGTTCCTGGGGGCTCTGTTGGGGTCCTGGGGTTTGTTTTGGGGTCCTGGGGGCTCTGTTGGGGTCCTGGGGGCACTGTTGGGGTCCTGGGGGCTCTGTTGGGGTCCTGGGGGCTCTGTTGGTGTCCTTGGAGTTTTGTTCGGGTTTCGGGGGCTCTGTTGGGGTCCCGGGGGCTCTGTTGGGGTCCCGAAGGCTCTGTTGGGGTCCCGGGGGCTCTGTTGGGGTCCCGGGGATCTCTGTTGGGGTCCTGGGGGCTCTGTTGGGGTCCTGGGGTTTGTTTTGAGGTCTTGACGGCTCTGTTGGGGTCCTGGGGGCACTGTTGGGGTCCTGGGGGCACTGTTGGGGTCCTGGGGGCACTGTTGGGGTCCTGGGGGCACTGTTGGGGTCCTGGGGGCTCTGTTGGGGTCCTGGGGGTTTTGTTCGGGACCTGGGGGCTCTGTTGTTGTCCCGGGGGCTCTGTTGTTGTCCCGGGGGCTCTGTTTGTTTCCTGGGGGCTCTGTTTGTTTCCTGGGGGCTCTGTTTGTTTCCTGGGGGCGCTGTTGGGGTCCTGGGGGCGCTGTTGGGGTCCTGGGTGCGCTGTTGGGGTCCTGGGTGCTCTCTTGGGGTCCTGGGTGCTCTCTTGGGTTCCTGGGGGCTCTCGTCGTGTCCTGGGGGCTCTGTTGGGGTCCTGGGGATCTCTGTTGGGGTCCTGGGGGCTCTGTTGGGGTCCTAGGGTTTGTTTTGGGGTCCTGGGGGCTCTGTTGGGGTCCTGGGGGCTCTGTTGGTGTCCTGGGGGCTCTGTTGTGCTGCTGGGGGCTCTGTTGTGGTCCTGGAGGTCTCTGTTGGGGTCCTGGGGACTCTGTTGGGGTCCTGGGGGCACTGTTGGGGTCCTGGGGGCACTGTTGGGGTCCTGGGGTCTCTGTTCGAGTCCTGGGGGTTTTGTTCGGGTCCCGGGGGCTCTGTTGTTGTCCCGGGGGCTCTGTTGTTGTCCCGGGGGCTCTGTTGTTGTCCTGGGGGCTCTGTTGGGGTCCTGGGGGCTCTGTTGGGGTCCTGGGGGCTCTGTTGGGGTCCTGGGGGTTTTGTTGGGGTCCTGGGGGCTCTGTTGGGGTCCTGGAGGTCTCTGTTGGGGTCCTGGAGGTCTCTTTTGGGGTCCTGGAGGTCTCTGTTTGGGTCCTGGGGACTCTGTTGGGGTCCTGGGGGCTCTGTTTGGGTCCTGGGGTCTCTGTTCGAGTCCTGGGGGTTTTGTTCGGGTCCTGGGGGCTCTGTTGTTGTCCCCGGGGGCTCTGTTGTTGTCCCCGGGGGCTCTGTTGGGGTCCCGGGGGCTCTGTTGGGGTCCCGGGGCCTCTGTTGGGGTCCCGGGGGCTCTGTTGGGGTCCTGGAGGTTTTGTTCGGGTCCTGGGGGCTCTGTTGTGATTCTGGGGGTTTTGTTCGGGTCCTGGGTTCTCTGTTGGGGTCCTGGGGGCACTGTTGGGGTCCTGGGGGCACTGTTGGGGTCCTGGGGCACTGTTGGGGTCCTGGGGGCTGTGTTTGGGTTCTGGGGGCTCTGTTGGGGTCCTGTGGGTTTTGTTCGGTTCCTGGGGGCTCTGTTGGGGTCCTGGGGGCTCTGTTGGGGTCCTGGGGGCTCTGTTGGGGTCCTGGGGGCTCTGTTGGGGTCCTGGGGGTTTTGTTCGGGTCCTGGGGGTTTTGTTCGGGTCCTGGGGGCTCTGTTGGGGTCCTGGGGGCTCTGTTGGGGTCCTGGGGGCTCTGTTGAAGTCCTGGGGGCTCTGTTGGGGTCCTGTGGGTTTTGTTCGGGTCCTGGGGTTTCTGTTGGTGTCCCGGGGGCTCTGTTGGGGTCCCGGGGGCTCTGTTGGGGTCCTGGGATCTCTGTTGGGGTCCCGGGGGCTCTGTTGGGGTCCCGGGGGCTCTGTTGGGGTCCCAGGTGCTCTTTGGAGGTCCCGGGTGCTTTTTGGAGGTCCCGGGGTCTCTGTTGTGGGCCCGGGGGCTCTGTTGGGGTCCCGGGGGCTCTGTTGGGGTCCGGGGGGCTCTGTTGGGTTCCTGGGGGCTGTGTTGGGGTCCTGGGGTTTGTTTTGGGGTCCTGGGGCTCTGTTGGGGTCCTGGGGGCACTGTTGGTGTCCTGGGGGCTCTGTTGGGGTCCTGGGGTCTCTGTTGGGGTCCTTGGAGTTTTGTTCGGGTCCCGGGGGCTCTGTTGGGGTCCCGGGGGCTCTGTTGGGGTCCCGGGGGCTCTGTTGGGGTCCCGGGGGCTCTGTTGGGGTCCCGGGGGCTCTGTTCCATTCCTGGGGGCTGTGTTGGGGTCCTGGGGGCTCTGTTGGGGTCCTGGGGGCTCTGTTGGGGTCCTGGGGGCTCTGTTGGGGTCCTGGGGGCTCTGTTCGGGTCCTGGAGGGTCTGGTGTTGTCCTTGGGGCTCTGTTCATGTCCTGGGGGCTCTGTTGTTTTCCTGGATGCACTTTTGGGTTCCTGGGTGCTCTGTTGGGTTTCTGGGGGCTCTGTTGGGTTCCTGGGGACTCTGTTGGTGTTCTGGGGTCTCTGTTGAAATCCTGAAGTCTCTGTTGGGATCCTGGGAGTTCTGTTGGGGTTCTGGGGGCTCTGTTGGTGTCCTGGGGGCTCTGTTCAGATCCTGGGGGCTGTGTTGTTCTCCTGGGGGCTCTGTTGGGGTCCTGGGGGCTCTGTTGGGGTCCGGGGGGCTCTGTTGGGGTCCTGGGGACTCTCTTGGGGTCCTGGGGTTTGTTTTGGGGTCTTGACGGCACTGTTGGGGTCCTGGGGGCTCTGTTGGGGTCCTGGGGCCTCTGTTGGGGTCCTGGGTGTTCTATTCGGGTCCTGGGGGCTCTGTTGGGGTCCTGGGGGCTCTGTTGGGGTCCCGGGGGCTCTGTAGGGGTCCCGGGGGCTCTGTTGGGGTCCCGGGGGCTCTGTTGGGGTCCTGGGGGCTCTGTTGGGGTCCTGGGGGTTTTGCTCGGGTCCTGGGGGCTCTGTTGGGGTCCTGGGGGCTCTGTTGGGGTCCTGGGGGCTCTGTTGGAGTCCTGGGAGTTCTGTTGGGGTCCTGGGGGCTCTGTTGGCGTCCTGGGGGTTTTGTTCGGGTCCTGGGGGCTCTGTTGGGGTCCCGGGGGCTCTGTTGGGGTCCCGGAAGCTCTGTTGGGGTCCTGGGGGTTTTGTTCGGGTCCCGGGGGCTCTGTTGGGGTCCCGGGGGCTCTGTTGTGGTACTGGGGGCTCTGTTGGGGTACCGGGGGCTCTGTTGTGGTACTGGGGGCTCTGTTGGGGTCCTGGGGTCTCTGTTCGAGTCCTGGGGGTTTTGTTCGGGTCCTGGGGTCTCTGTTGTTCTCCTGGGGTCTCTGTTGGAGCTCCGGGAGCTCTGTTGTTTTCCCGCGGGCTCTGTTGTTTTCCCGGGGGCTCTGTTGGGGTCCTGGGGGCTCTGTTGGGGTCCTGGGGGCTCTGTTGGGGTCCTGGGGGTTTTGTTCGGGTCCTGGGGGCTCTGTTGGGGTCCTGGGGATCTCTGTTGTGCTCCTGGGGATCTCTGTTGGGGTCCTGGGGATCTCTGTTGGGGTCCTGGGGATCTCTGTTCGGGTCCTGGGGGCTCTGTTCGGGTCCTGGGGGCTCTGTTGGGGTCCTGGGGGCTCTGTTGGGGTCCTGGGGGCTCTGTTGGGGTCCTGGGGGTTTTGTTCGGGTCCTGGGGTCTCTGTTGGGGTCCCGGGGGCTCTGTTGGGGTCCCGGGGGCTCTGTTGGGGTCCTGGGGGCTCTGTTGGGGTCCCGGGGGCTCGGTTGGAGTCCCGGGGGCTCTGTTGGGTTCCCGGGGGCTCTGTTGGGTTCCCGGGGGCTCTGTTGGGGTCCCGGGGGCTCTGTTGGGGTCCCGGGGGCTCTGCTGGGGTCCTGGGGGCTTTTTTCGGGTCCTGGGATCTCTGTTGTAGTCCTGGGGGCTCTGTTGGGGTCCTGGGGGCTCTGTTGGGGTCCTGGGGGCTCTGTTGGGGTCCCGGGGGCTCTGTTGGGGTCCCGGGGGCTCTTTGGAGGTCCCGGGGTCTCTGTTGTGGGCCCGGGTGCTCTGTTGGGGTCCCGGGGGCTCTGTTGGGTTCCTGGGGGCTCTGTTGGGGTCCTGGGGTTTGTTTTGGGGTCCTGGGTGCTCTGTTGGGGTCCTGGGGGCTCTGTTAGGGTCCCGGGGGCTCTGTTGGGGTCCCGGGGGCTCTGTTGGGGTCCCGGGGGCTCTGTTGGGGTCCCGGGGGCTCTGTTGGGGTCCTGGGGGCTCTGTTCCAGTCCTGGGGGCTCTGTTCCATTCCTGGGGGCTCTGTTGGTGTTTTGGGGGCTCTGTTGGGGTCCTGAAGTCTCTGTTCGGGTCCTGGGGGCTCTGTTCGGGTCCTGGGGGCTCTGTTCGGGTCCTGGAGGCTCTGGTGTTGTACTTGGGGCTCTGTTCATGTCCTGGGGGCTCTGTTGTTTTCCTGGATGCACTTTTGGGTTCCTGGGTGCTCTGTTGGGTTCCTGGGTGCTCTGTTGGGATCCTGAAGTCTCTGTTGGTGTCCTGGGGGCTCTGTTGGTGTCCTGGGGGCTCTGTTGGTGTCCTGGCGGCTCTGTTGGTGTCCTGGGGGCTCTGTTGGGGTCCTGGGGTTTGTTTTGGGGTCTTGACGGCACTGTTGGGGTCCTGGGGGCTCTGTTGGGGTCCTGGGGGCTCTGTTGGGGTCCTGGGGGCTCTGTTGGGGTCCTGGGGGCTCTGTTGGGGTCCTGGGTGTTCTATTCGGGTACTGGGGGCTCTGTTGGTGTCCTGGGGGCTCTGTTGGGGTCCCGGGGGCTCTGTTGAGGTCCCGGGGGCTCTGTTGGGGTCCTGGGGGCTCTGTTGTTTTTTTGGCAGCTTTATTGTTATCGCGGGGACTCTGTTGGGGTCCTGGGGGCTCTGTTGGGGTCCTGGGGGCTCTGTCGGGTTCCTGGGGGCTCTCGTCGTGTCCTGGGGCCTCTGTTCGGATCCTGGGGGCTCTGCTGGGGTCCTGGGGGCTCTGCTGGGGTCCTGGGGGCTCTGTCGTGCTCCTGGGGATCTCTGTTTGGGTTCTGGAGGCTCTGTTGGGGTCCTGGGGTTTGTTTTGAGGTCTTGACGGCTCTGTTTGTGTCCCGGGGGCTCTGTTTGTGTCCCGGGGGCTCTGTTGTTGTCCCGGGGGCTCTGTTGTTGTCCCGGGGGCTCTGTTGTTGTCCCGGGGGCTCTGTTGGGGTCCCGGGGGCTCTGTTGGGGTCCCGGGGGCTCTGTTGGGGTCCCGGGGGCTCTGTTGGGGTCCCGGGGGCTCTGTTTGTTTCCTGGGGGCTCTGTTTGTTTCCTGGGGGCTCTGTTGGGGTCCTGGGGCGCTGTTGGGGTCCTGGGGGCGCTGTTGGGGTCCTGGGAGCTCTCTTGGGTTCCTGGGGGCTCTCTTGGGTTCCTGGGGGCTCTGTTGGGGTCCTGGGGGCTCTGTTGGGGTCCTGGGGATCTCTTTTGGGGTCCTGGGTGCTCTGTTGGGGTCCTAGGGTTTGTTTTGGGGTCCTGGGGGCTCTGTTGGGGTCCTGGGGGCTCTGTTTGTGTCCTGGGGGCTCTGTTGTGCTCTTGGGGGCTCTGTTGGGGTCCTGGAGGTCTCTGTTGGGGTCCTGGGGACTCTGTTGGGGTCCTGGGGGCACTGTTGGGGTCCTGGGGGTTCTGTTCGAGTCCTGGGGGCTCTGTTCGGGTCCTGGGGGTTTTGTTCGGGTCCTGGGGGTTTTGTTCGGGTCCTGGGGGTTTTGTTCGGGTCCTGGGGGCTCTGTTGGGGTCCCGGGGGCTCTGTTGGGGTCCCGGGGGCTCTTTGGAGGTCCCGGGGGCTCTGTTGGGGTCCTGGGGTTCTCTGTTGGGGTCCTGGGGTTCTCTGTTGGGGTCCTGGGGGCACTGTTGGGGTCCTGGGGGCACTGTTGGGGTCCTGGGGGCACCGTTGTGGTACTGGGGGCTCTGTTGGGGTCCTGGGGGCACTGTTGTGGTACTGGGGGCTCTGTTGGGGTCCTGGGGTCTCTGTTCGAGTCCTGGGGGTTTTGTTCGGGTCCTGGGGTCTCTGTTGTTCTCCTGGGGTCTCTGTTGGGGCTCCGGGAGCTCTGTTGTTTTCCCGGGGGCTCTGTTGTTTTCCCGGGGGCTCTGTTGTTTTCCCGGGGGCTCTGTTAGGGTCCTGGGGGCTCTGTTAGGTTCCTGGGGGCTCTGTTGTGGTTCTGGGGGCTCTGTTGGGTCTTGACGGCTCTGTTGGGGTCCTGGGGGCACTGTTGGGGTCCTGGGGGCTCTGTTGGTGTCCTGGGGGCTCTGTTGGTGTCCTGGGGGCTCTGTTGGTGTCCTGGGGGCTCTGTTGGGGTCCTGGGAGCTCTGCTGTTCTCCTGGGGACTCTGTTGGGGTTATGGGGGCTCTGTTGTTCTCCTGGGAGCTCTGTTGTTCTCCTGGGGGCTCTGTTGGGGTCCTGGGGGCTCTGTTGGGGTCCTGGGGTTTGTTTTGGGGTCTTGACGGCACTGTTGGGGTCCTGGGGGCTCTGTTGGGGTCCTGGGTGTTCTATTCGGGTACTGGGGGCTCTGTTGGTGTCCTGGGGGCTCTGTTGGGGTCCTGGGAGCTCTGTTGTTCTCCCGGGGGCTCTGTTGGGGTCCCGGGGGCTCTGTTGGGGTCCCGGGGGCTGTGTTGGGGTCCCGGGGGCTCTGTTGGGGTCCCGGGGGCTCTGTTGGGGTCCCGGGGGTTCTGTTGGGGTCCTGGGGGCTCTGTTGGGGTCCTGGGGGCTCTGTTGGGGTCCTGGGGGCTCTGTTGGGGTCCTGGGGGTTTTGTTCGGGTTTTGGGGGCTCTGTTGGGGTCCTGGGGGCTCTGTTGGGGTCCCGGGGGCTCTGTTGGGGTCCCGGGGGCTCTTTGGAGGTCCCGGGGGCTCTGTTGGGGTCCTGGGGTTCTCTGTTGGGGTCCTGGGGTTCTCTGTTGGGGTCCTGGGGGCACTGTTGGGGTCCTGGGGGCACTGTTGGGGTCCTGGGGGCACCGTTGTGGTACTGGGGGCTCTGTTGGGGTCCTGGGGGCACTGTTGTGGTCCTGGGGGCTCTGTTGGGGTCCTGGGGTCTCTGTTCGAGTCCTGGGGGTTTTGTTCGGGTCCTGGGGTCTCTGTTGTTCTCCTGGGGTCTCTGTTGGGGCTCCGGGAGCTCTGTTGTTTTCCCGGGGGCTCTGTTGTTTTCCCGGGGGCTCTGTTGTTTTCCCGGGGGCTCTGTTGTTTTCCCGGGGGCTCTGTTAGGGTCCTGGGGGCTCTGTTAGGTTCCTGGGGGCTCTGTTGTGGTTCTGGGGGCTCTGTTGGGGTCTTGACGGCTCTGTCGGGTTCCTGGGGGCACTGTTGGTGTCCTGGGGGCTCTGTTGGTGTCCTGGGGGCTCTGTTGGTGTCCTGGGGGCTCTGTTGGGGTCCTGGGAGCTCTGCTGTTCTCCTGGGGACTCTGTTGGGGTTATGGGGGCTCTGTTGTTCTCCTGGGAGCTCTGTTGTTCTCCTGGGGGCTCTGTTGGGGTCCTGGGGGCTCTGTTTGGGTCCTGGGGTTTGTTTTGGGGTCTTGACGACACTATTGGGGTCCTGGGGGCTCTGTTGGGGTCCTGGGTGTTCTATTCGGGTACTGGGGGCTCTGTTGGTGTCCTGGGGGCTCTGTTGGGGTCCTGGGAGCTCTGTTGTTCTCCCGGGGGCTCTGTTGGGGTCCCGGGGGCTCTGTTGGGGTCCCGGGGGCTGTGTTCGGGTCCTGGGGCCTCTGTTGGGGTCCCGGGGGCTCTGTTGGGGTCCCGGGGGCTCTGTTGGGGTCCGGAGGGCTCTGTTGGGGTCCCGGGGGCTCTGTTGGGGTCCTGGGGGCTCTGTTGGGGTCCTGGGGTGTTTGTTCACGTCCTGGGGTCTCTGTTGGGGTCCTGGGGTCTCTGTTGGGGTCCTGGGGTCTCTGTTGGGGTCCTGGGGGCTCTGTTGGGGTCCCGGGGGCTCTGTTGGGGTCCTGGGGGCTCCGTGGTTGTCCTGGGGGCTCTGTTGTTTTTTTGGCAGCTTTATTGTTATCGCGGGGGCTCTGTTGGGGTCCTGGGGGCTCTGTTGGGGTCCTGGGGGCTCTGTCGGGTTCCTGGGGGCTCTCGTCGTGTCCTGGGGCCTCTGTTCGGATCCTGGGGGCTCTGCTGGGGTCCTGGGGGCTCTGCTGGGGTCCTGGGGATCTCTGTTTGGGTCCTGGAGGCTCTGTTGGGGTCCTGGGGTTTGTTTTGAGGTCTTGACGGCTCTGTTGGGGTCCCGGGGGCTCTGTTGGGGTCCCGGGGGCTCTGTTGGGGTCCCGGGGGCTCTGTTGGGGTCCCGGGGGCTCTGTTGGGGTCCCGGGGGTTCTGTTGGGGTCCTGGGGGTTCTGTTGGGGTCCTGGGGGCTCTGTTGGGGTCCTGGGGGCTCTGTTGGGGTCCTGGGAGTTTTGTTCGGGTTTTGGGGGCTCTGTTGGGGTCCTGGGGGCTCTGTTGGGGTCCTGGGGGCTCTGTTGGGGTCCTGGGGGTTCTGTTCGAGTCCTGGGGGCTCTGTTGGGGTCCTGGGGGTTTTGTTCGGGTCCTGGGGGCTCTGTTGGGGTCCCGGGGGCTCTGTTGGGGTCCCGGGGGCTCTGTTTGTGTCCCGGGGGCTCTGTTTGTGTCCCGGGGGCTCTGTTTGTGTCCCTGGGGCTCTGTTGTTGTCCCGGGGGCTCTGTTGTTGTCCCGGGGGCTCTGTTGTTGTCCCGGGGGCTCTGTTGGGGTCCCGGGGGCTCTGTTGGGGTCCCGGGGGCTGTGTTCGGGTCCTGGGGCCTCTGTTGGGGTCCCGGGGGCTCTGTTGGGGTCCCGGGGGCTCTGTTGGGGTCCCGGGGGCTCTGTTGGGTTCCCGGGGGCTCTGTTGGGGTCCTGGGGGCTCTGTTGGGGTCCTGGGGGCTCTGTTGGGGTCCTGGGGTGTTTGTTCACGTCCTGGGGTCTCTGTTGTTCTCCTGGGGTCTCTGTTGGGGTCCTGGGGGCTCTGTTGGGGTCCCGGGGGCTCTGTTGGGGTCCTGGGGGCTCCGTGGTTGTCCTGGGGGCTCTGTTGTTTTTTTGGCAGCTTTATTGTTATCGCGGGGGCTCTGTTGGGGTCCTGGGGGCTCTGTTGGGGTCCTGGGGGCTCTGTCGGGTTCCTGGGGGCTCTCGTCGTGTCCTGGGGCCTCTGTTCGGATCCTGGGGGCTCTGCTGGGGTCCTGGGGGCTCTGCTGGGGTCCTGGGGGCTCTGTCGTGCTCCTGGGGATCTCTGTTTGGGTCCTGGAGGCTCTGTTGGGGTCCTGGGGTTTGTTTTGAGGTCTTGACGGCTCTATTGTTGTCCCGGGGGCTCTGTTGTTGTCCCGGGGGCTCTGTTGTTGTCCCGGGGGCTCTGTTGTTGTCCCGGGGGCTCTGTTGTTGTCCCGGGGGTTCTGTTGGGGTCCTGGGGGTTCTGTTGGTTTCCTGGGGGTTCTGTTGGGGTCCTGGGGGTTCTGTTGGGGTCCTGGGGGTTCTGTTCGGGTCCTGGGGGCTCTGTTGGGGTCCTGGGGGCTCTGTTGGGGTCCTGGGGGTTTTGTTCGGGTTTTGGGGGCTCTGTTGGGGTCCTGGGGGCTCTGTTGGGGTCCTGGGGGCTCTGTTGGGGTCCTGGGGGTTCTGTTCGAGTCCTGGGGGCTCTGTTGGGGTCCTGGGGGTTTTGTTCGGGTCCTGGGGGTTTTGTTCGGGTCCTGGGGGTTTTGTTCGGGTCCTGGGGGCTCTGTTGGGGTCCCGGGGGCTCTGTTGGGGTCCCGGGGGCTCTGTTGGGGTCCCGGGGGCTCTGTTGGGGTCCCGGGGGCTCTTTGGAGGTCCCGGGGGCTCTGTTGGGGTCCCGGGGGCTCTGTTGGGGTCCTGGGGTTCTCTGTTGGGGTCCTGGGGGCACTGTTGGGGTCCTGGGGGCACTGTTGGGGTCCTGGGGGCACCGTTGTGGTACTGGGGGCTCTGTTGGGGTCCTGGGGGCACTGTTGTGGTACTGGGGGCTCTGTTGGGGTCCTGGGGTCTCTGTTCGAGTCCTGGGGGTTTTGTTCGGGTCCTGGGGTCTCTGTTGTTCTCCTGGGGTCTCTGTTGGGGCTCCGGGAGCTCTGTTGTTTTCCCGGGGGCTCTGTTGTTTTCCCGGGGGCTCTGTTGTTTTCCCGGGGGCTCTGTTGTTTTCCCGGGGGCTCTGTTGTTTTCCCGGGGGCTCTGTTGTTTTCCCGGGGGCTCTGTTGTTTTCCCGGGGGCTCTGTTGTTTTCCCGGGGGCTCTGTTAGGGTCCTGGGGGCTCTGTTGTGGTTCTGGGGGCTCTGTTGGGGTCTTGACGGCTCTGTCGGGTTCCTGGGGGCACTGTTGGGGTCCTGGGGGCTCTGTTGGTGTCCTGGGGGCTCTGTTGGTGTCCTGGGGGCTCTGTTGGGGTCCTGGGAGCTCTGCTGTTCTCCTGGGGACTCTGTTGGGGTTATGGGGGCTCTGTTGTTCTCCTGGGAGCTCTGTTGTTCTTCCTGGGGGCTCTGTTGTTCTCCTGGGGGCTCTGTTGGGGTCCTGGGGGCTCTGTTGGGGTCCTGGGGTTTGTTTTGGGGTCTTGACGGCACTGTTGGGGTCCTGGGGGCTCTGTTGGGGTCCTGGGTGTTCTATTCGGGTACTGGGGGCTCTGTTGGGGTCCCGGGGGCTCTGTTGGGGTCCCGGGGGCTCTGTTGGGGTCCCGGGGGCTCTGTTGGGGTCCCGGGGGCTCTGTTGGGGTCCCGGGGGCTCTGTTGGGGTCCTGGGGTGTTTGTTCACGTCCTGGGGTCTCTGTTGTTCTCCTGGGGTCTCTGTTGGGGTCCTGGGGGCTCTGTTGGGGTCCCGGGGGCTCTGTTGGGGTCCTGGGGGCTCCGTGGTTGTCCTGGGGGCTCTGTTGTTTTTTTGGCAGCTTTATTGTTATCGCGGGGACTCTGTTGGGGTCCTGGGGGCTCTGTTGGGGTCCTGGGGGCTCTGTCGGTTTCCTGGGGGCTCTCGTCGTGTCCTGGGGCCTCTGTTCGGATCCTGGGGGCTCTGCTGGGGTCCTGGGGGCTCTGCTGGGGTCCTGGGGGCTCTGTCGTGCTCCTGGGGATCTCTGTTTGGGTCCTGGAGGCTCTGTTGGGGTCCTGGGGTTTGTTTTGAGGTCTTGACGACTCTGTTGTTGTCCCGGGGGCTCTGTTTGTGTCCCGGGGGCTCTGTTTGTGTCCCGGGGGCTCTGTTTGTGTCCCGGGGGCTCTGTTTGTGTCCCGGGGGCTCTGTTTGTGTCCCGGGGGCTCTGTTCTTGTCCCGGGGGCTCTGTTCTTGTCCCGGGGGCTCTGTTCTTGTCCCGGGGGCTCTGTTCTTGTCCCGGGGGCTCTGTTCTTGTCCCGGGGGCTCTGTTGTTGTCCCGGGGGCTCTGTTGTTGTCCCGGGGGCTCTGTTGGGGTCCTGGGGGTTTTGTTCGGGTCCTGGGGGCTCTGTTGTGATTATGAGGGTTTTGTTCGGGTCCTGGGGGCTCTGTTGCGGTCCTGGGGGCTCTATTGGGGTCCTGGGGTCACTGTTGGGGTCCTGGGGGAACTGTTGGGTTCCTGGGGGCTCTGTTGGGGTCCTGGGGGCTGTGTTTGGATTCTGAAGGCTCTGCTGGGGTCCTGGGGGCTCTGCTGGGGTCCTGGGGGCTCTGTTGGGGTCCTGGGGGTTCTGTTCGAGTCCTGGGGGCTCTGTTGGGGTCCTGGGGGCTCTGTTCGGGTCCTGGGGGCTCTGTTCGGGTCCTGGGGGTTTTGTTCGGGTCCTGGGGGCTCTGTTGGGGTCCTGGGGGCTCTGTTGGGGTCCTGGGGGCTCTGTTGAAGTCCTGGGGGCTCTGTTGGGGTCCCGGGGGCTCTGTTGGGGTCCCGGGGGCTCTGTTGGGGTCCCGGGGGCTCTGTTGGAGTCCCGGGGGCTCTGTTGGGGTCCTGGGATCTCTGTTGGGTTCCCGGGGCTCTGTTGGGGTCCCGGGGGCTCTGTTGGGGTCCTGGGGGCTTCGTTCGGGTCCTGGGATCTCTGTTGTAGTCCTGGGGGCTCTGTTGGGGTCCCGGGGGCTCTGTTGTTGTCCCGGGGGCTCTGTTGGGGTCCTGGGGGTTTTGTTCGGGCCCTGGGGGCTCTGTTTGTTTCCTGGGGGCTCTGTTGGGGTCCTGGGGGCGCTGTTGGGGTCCTGGGGGCTCTCTTGGGTTCCTGGGGGCTCTCTTGGGTTCCTGGGGGCTCTGTTGGGGTCCTGGGGGCTCTGTTGGGGTCCTGGGGATCTCTTTTGGGGTCCTGGGTGCTCTGTTGGGGTCCTAGGGTTTGTTTTGGGGTCCTGGGGGCGCTGTTGGGGTCCTGGGGGCTCTGTTGGTGTCCTGGGGGCTCTGTTGTGCTCTTGGGGGCTCTGTTGGGGTCCTGGAGGTCTCTGTTGGGGTCCTGGGGACTCTGTTGGGGTCCTGGGGACTCTGTTGGGGTCCTGGGGGCACTGTTGGGGTCCCGGGGTCTCTGTTGTTGTCCCGGGGGCTCTGTTGTTGTCCCGGGGGCTCTGTTGTTGTCCCGGGGGCTCTGTTGGGGTCCCGGGGGTTCTGTTGGGGTCCTGGAGGCTCTGTTGGGGTCCTGGGGTCTCTGTTGGGGTCCTGGGGGCTCTGTTGGTGTCCTGGGGGTTTTGTTCGGGTTTTGGGGGCTCTGTTGGGGTCCTGGGGGCTCTGTTGGGGTCCTGGGGGTTCTGTTGGGGTCCTGGGGGTTCTGTTGGGGTCCTGGGGTTTTGTTCGGGTCCTGGGGGTTTTGTTCGGGTCCTGGGGGCTCTGTTGGGGTCCTGGGGGCTCTGTTGGGGTCCTGGGGGCTCTGTTGGGGTCCCGGGGGCTCTGTTGGGGTCCCGGGGGCTCTGTTGGGGTCCCGGGGGCTCTTTGGAGGTCCCGGGGGCTCTGTTGGGGTCCCGGGGGCTCTGTTGGGGTCCTGGGGTTCTCTGTTGGGGTCCTGGGGGCACTGTTGGGGTCCTGGGGGCACTGTTGGGGTCCTGGGGGCACTGTTGGGGTCCTGGGGGCACCGTTGTGGTACTGGGGGCTCTGTTGGGGTCCTGGGGGCACTGTTGTGGTACTGGGGGCTCTGTTGGGGTCCTGGGGTCTCTGTTCGAGTCCTGGGGGTTTTGTTCGGGTCCTGGGGTCTCTGTTGTTCTCCTGGGGTCTCA
>NW_027448872.1:2500-7500 GCF_030867145.1 Opisthocomus hoazin
CTAACCCTAACCCTAACCCTAACCCTAACCCTAACCCTAACCCTAACCCTAACCCTAACCCTAACCCTAACCCTAACCCTAACCCTAACCCTAACCCTAACCCTAACCCTAACCCTAACCCTAACCCTAACCCTAACCCTAACCCTAACCCTAACCCTAACCCTAACCCTAACCCTAACCCTAACCCTAACCCTAACCCTAACCCTAACCCTAACCCTAACCCTAACCCTAACCCTAACCCTAACCCTAACCCTAACCCTAACCCTAACCCTAACCCTAACCCTAACCCTAACCCTAACCCTAACCCTAACCCTAACCCTAACCCTAACCCTAACCCTAACCCTAACCCTAACCCTAACCCTAACCCTAACCCTAACCCTAACCCTAACCCTAACCCTAACCCTAACCCTAACCCTAACCCTAACCCTAACCCTAACCCTAACCCTAACCCTAACCCTAACCCTAACCCTAACCCTAACCCTAACCCTAACCCTAACCCTAACCCTAACCCTAACCCTAACCCTAACCCTAACCCTAACCCTAACCCTAACCCTAACCCTAACCCTAACCCTAACCCTAACCCTAACCCTAACCCTAACCCTAACCCTAACCCTAACCCTAACCCTAACCCTAACCCTAACCCTAACCCTAACCCTAACCCTAACCCTAACCCTAACCCTAACCCTAACCCTAACCCTAACCCTAACCCTAACCCTAACCCTAACCCTAACCCTAACCCTAACCCTAACCCTAACCCTAACCCTAACCCTAACCCTAACCCTAACCCTAACCCTAACCCTAACCCTAACCCTAACCCTAACCCTAACCCTAACCCTAACCCTAACCCTAACCCTAACCCTAACCCTAACCCTAACCCTAACCCTAACCCTAACCCTAACCCTAACCCTAACCCTAACCCTAACCCTAACCCTAACCTAACCCTAACCCTAACCCTAACCCTAACCCTAACCCTAACCCTAACCCTAACCCTAACCCTAACCCTAACCCTAACCCTAACCCTAACCCTAACCCTAACCCTAACCCTAACCCTAACCCTAACCCTAACCCTAACCCTAACCCTAACCCTAACCCTAACCCTAACCCTAACCCTAACCCTAACCCTAACCCTAACCCTAACCCTAACCCTAACCCTAACCCTAACCCTAACCCTAACCCTAACCCTAACCCTAACCCTAACCCTAACCCTAACCCTAACCCTAACCCTAACCCTAACCCTAACCCTAACCCTAACCCTAACCCTAACCCTAACCCTAACCCTAACCCTAACCCTAACCCTAACCCTAACCCTAACCCTAACCCTAACCCTAACCCTAACCCTAACCCTAACCCTAACCCTAACCCTAACCCTAACCCTAACCCTAACCCTAACCCTAACCCTAACCCTAACCCTAACCCTAACCCTAACCCTAACCCTAACCCTAACCCTAACCCTAACCCTAACCCTAACCCTAACCCTAACCCTAACCCTAACCCTAACCCTAACCCTAACCCTAACCCTAACCCTAACCCTAACCCTAACCCTAACCCTAACCCTAACCCTAACCCTAACCCTAACCCTAACCCTAACCCTAACCCTAACCCTAACCCTAACCCTAACCCTAACCCTAACCCTAACCCTAACCCTAACCCTAACCCTAACCCTAACCCTAACCCTAACCCTAACCCTAACCCTAACCCTAACCCTAACCCTAACCCTAACCCTAACCCTAACCCTAACCCTAACCCTAACCCTAACCCTAACCCTAACCCTAACCCTAACCCTAACCCTAACCCTAACCCTAACCCTAACCCTAACCCTAACCCTAACCCTAACCCTAACCCTAACCCTAACCCTAACCCTAACCCTAACCCTAACCCTAACCCTAACCCTAACCCTAACCCTAACCCTAACCCTAACCCTAACCCTAACCCTAACCCTAACCCTAACCCTAACCCTAACCCTAACCCTAACCCTAACCCTAACCCTAACCCTAACCCTAACCCTAACCCTAACCCTAACCCTAACCCTAACCCTAACCCTAACCCTAACCCTAACCCTAACCCTAACCCTAACCCTAACCCTAACCCTAACCCTAACCCTAACCCTAACCCTAACCCTAACCCTAACCCTAACCCTAACCCTAACCCTAACCCTAACCCTAACCCTAACCCTAACCCTAACCCTAACCCTAACCCTAACCCTAACCCTAACCCTAACCCTAACCCTAACCCTAACCCTAACCCTAACCCTAACCCTAACCCTAACCCTAACCCTAACCCTAACCCTAACCCTAACCCTAACCCTAACCCTAACCCTAACCCTAACCCTAACCCTAACCCTAACCCTAACCCTAACCCTAACCCTAACCCTAACCCTAACCCTAACCCTAACCCTAACCCTAACCCTAACCCTAACCCTAACCCTAACCCTAACCCTAACCCTAACCCTAACCCTAACCCTAACCCTAACCCTAACCCTAACCCTAACCCTAACCCTAACCCTAACCCTAACCCTAACCCTAACCCTAACCCTAACCCTAACCCTAACCCTAACCCTAACCCTAACCCTAACCCTAACCCTAACCCTAACCCTAACCCTAACCCTAACCCTAACCCTAACCCTAACCCTAACCCTAACCCTAACCCTAACCCTAACCCTAACCCTAACCCTAACCCTAACCCTAACCCTAACCCTAACCCTAACCCTAACCCTAACCCTAACCCTAACCCTAACCCTAACCCTAACCCTAACCCTTCCCTAACCCTAACCCTAACCCTAACCCTAACCCTAACCCTAACCCTAACCCTAACCCTAACCCTAACCCTAACCCTAACCCTAACCCTAACCCTAACCCTAACCCTAACCCTAACCCTAACCCTAACCCTAACCCTAACCCTAACCCTAACCCTAACCCTAACCCTAACCCTAACCCTAACCCTAACCCTAACCCTAACCCTAACCCTAACCCTAACCCTAACCCTAACCCTAACCCTAACCCTAACCCTAACCCTAACCCTAACCCTAACCCTAACCCTAACCCTAACCCTAACCCTAACCCTAACCCTAACCCTAACCCTAACCCTAACCCTAACCCTAACCCTAACCCTAACCCTAACCCTAACCCTAACCCTAACCCTAACCCTAACCCTAACCCTAACCCTAACCCTAACCCTAACCCTAACCCTAACCCTAACCCTAACCCTAACCCTAACCCTAACCCTAACCCTAACCCTAACCCTAACCCTAACCCTAACCCTAACCCTAACCCTAACCCTAACCCTAACCCTAACCCTAACCCTAACCCTAACCCTAACCCTAACCCTAACCCTAACCCTAACCCTAACCCTAACCCTAACCCTAACCCTAACCCTAACCCTAACCCTAACCCTAACCCTAACCCTAACCCTAACCCTAACCCTAACCCTAACCCTAACCCTAACCCTAACCCTAACCCTAACCCTAACCCTAACCCTAACCCTAACCCTAACCCTAACCCTAACCCTAACCCTAACCCTAACCCTAACCCTAACCCTAACCCTAACCCTAACCCTAACCCTAACCCTAACCCTAACCCTAACCCTAACCCTAACCCTAACCCTAACCCTAACCCTAACCCTAACCCTAACCCTAACCCTAACCCTAACCCTAACCCTAACCCTAACCCTAACCCTAACCCTAACCCTAACCCTAACCCTAACCCTAACCCTAACCCTAACCCTAACCCTAACCCTAACCCTAACCCTAACCCTAACCCTAACCCTAACCCTAACCCTAACCCTAACCCTAACCCTAACCCTAACCCTAACCCTAACCCTAACCCTAACCCTAACCCTAACCCTAACCCTAACCCTAACCCTAACCCTAACCCTAACCCTAACCCTAACCCTAACCCTAACCCTAACCCTAACCCTAACCCTAACCCTAACCCTAACCCTAACCCTAACCCTAACCCTAACCCTAACCCTAACCCTAACCCTAACCCTAACCCTAACCCTAACCCTAACCCTAACCCTAACCCTAACCCTAACCCTAACCCTAACCCTAACCCTAACCCTAACCCTAACCCTAACCCTAACCCTAACCCTAACCCTAACCCTAACCCTAACCCTAACCCTAACCCTAACCCTAACCCTAACCCTAACCCTAACCCTAACCCTAACCCTAACCCTAACCCTAACCCTAACCCTAACCCTAACCCTAACCCTAACCCTAACCCTAACCCTAACCCTAACCCTAACCCTAACCCTAACCCTAACCCTAACCCTAACCCTAACCCTAACCCTAACCCTAACCCTAACCCTAACCCTAACCCTAACCCTAACCCTAACCCTAACCCTAACCCTAACCCTAACCCTAACCCTAACCCTAACCCTAACCCTAACCCTAACCCTAACCCTAACCCTAACCCTAACCCTAACCCTAACCCTAACCCTAACCCTAACCCTAACCCTAACCCTAACCCTAACCCTAACCCTAACCCTAACCCTAACCCTAACCCTAACCCTAACCCTAACCCTAACCCTAACCCTAACCCTAACCCTAACCCTAACCCTAACCCTAACCCTAACCCTAACCCTAACCCTAACCCTAACCCTAACCCTAACCCTAACCCTAACCCTAACCCTAACCCTAACCCTAACCCTAACCCTAACCCTAACCCTAACCCTAACCCTAACCCTAACCCTAACCCTAACCCTAACCCTAACCCTAACCCTAACCCTAACCCTAACCCTAACCCTAACCCTAACCCTAACCCTAACCCTAACCCTAACCCTAACCCTAACCCTAACCCTAACCCTAACCCTAACCCTAACCCTAACCCTAACCCTAACCCTAACCCTAACCCTAACCCTAACCCTAACCCTAACCCTAACCCTAACCCTAACCCTAACCCTAACCCTAACCCTAACCCTAACCCTAACCCTAACCCTAACCCTAACCCTAACCCTAACCCTAACCCTAACCCTAACCCTAACCCTAACCCTAACCCTAACCCTAA